>NW_016163905.1:4708-34152 GCF_001687245.7 Rhagoletis zephyria | reverse complement strand
CCGCATGGGCATGTGTATATTTTTTAATCTTAAAAAAAATTGTAAATGCAGAAAGAAAACGCAAAAAAAGGCAAATATCTTAAAAAAGGCAAAAAAAGGCAACATCAAATGTGTATATATGGAATCAGGGAAAGCTAAATCGTGGACATTCTTAATCGAATATACTCTATCTCTTTAGCAGATAAAAAGGCAATTTCCATAAAATCCGTTCCCTGCAAATAAACATACATACATCAACACTACTTTGTTGTTTTCAAACCTTCAAATTGCAACGCAATTACATAAGTTCCTAACTAATGTCTAATCGTATTATGCTGCCTTTATTAAACCACATAGCTTTTGCACGCCTTTAGCTAAAACATTTAGTTATTATTGCTTTATTAATTTACAAATTGATTATTGCCTGGAGGCGTTCTTAAAGTACCATCTCCTTGGAGTGAGTAAAAACCAACACAAGGAAAGGGTAATGAATTAAATTTAAATTGCCTTTGAAATCTAAAACAAATAAGCTAATATAATTTAAAATTAAGTGAATGCAATAAGAAGTGAATTCGCTTCGAATTGGTCGAAACTTTACGGTTTAGCTTCTGAATACACCGCTGAGAAAAGCCTCAAACCTAGTTCTTAAAAAGGTACAAAATGTGCTCCACTGTCTCATCTCTCTTAAGGCAGGAAGGGCTTATGAGATTGTAATGTATGCTGATCACAATCACGGGGCCGTAGAACTTTTAAGTTTTGCCTACAAGCAGACTTCCGAAGTTAACTAGTCATTGCACAGTGAAGTATTTACCCAATTTCCGATGGTAGGTGTCTTAACACCAAGGATCTGAATGCGGTTCCCTTCGATTGCGCACGCCATTCCAGGGTATACTGGTATGTTTGACGATATTGGGTCTAGTAATTGTTTATATTCGTCCTTACCAAATTTAGATATGAAAACGATGTCAGCTAGTTTCCATGAATGTCGGTAAGCAAGTGTAAGCGAAGCAATGAAAATCTTTTGCAAGATCGCTAACAAAACTTCAGCACTAGGGTGTTCGATTATTCGCCTTTTATTTCGAAAAATTCCAATTTAAAAAAAAAACCGGTTGCCGATTTTAAAATTCAGAAAAAACCAGATAAACCGATTTAATTTTACATATTTGTATGCAGTAAAATTGCCTATGTTTGTATGAAGTCATGACAAAAATTACAATAAATCTGTTAACAGGAAAGATAGCTTTTATTTAGAAAATAGCAGAGCAAAATAAGTACAAAGTTTTTTTTTTAGATTAAAAATATCAATTTCTTGTCCCAGCAACATTTTTACAAATAGCTGTCGCCCTTCGGCAGACAATGAAAAATGGCTGTCATAAAAAATACGAATTTTAAGAGGAAGCGTTTAAGCGCCAAGCATTCATTTATTGGAATCCCCAAACAACCTATTTAGGGGCTTCCCTTAAGCTGGAAAATTTCACACTTAAAACTTGTATGGGATTTGGATGAAATGAAAAAACCCGGTTTATTCGATATACAAAATATGAGGATTTATAGAAAATCGCCTATAGATTTTCAAAAACACCGGTGTAAACCTGTTTGGAAAAACCGAGTCAGTTTTTGGCCTTCTCAGATTTTGCTGAGTTACTTATTTCGTCAAGTAGTCTTGCACTGTGATACCGATATTTGAAAAATTTTACTTATTTTTAACCCATAAAGCTCTTCGTCACATAATTTGCAGCTATCTAAATGCAATGCTGCATATTCTTAAAATGTGTTACTCGACTACGACTCAAGCAAGTTTTAGTGCAGTACAACACCAACAAAAACAACAAAAAAAAAAACATCCACGCATCGCTAACTCGCGCCAAATTTATACCAATTTATGGAATTTCATATTAAAAGGACACGCAGCAGCAAGTAAGAAAGCACTCAAGCTTTGTTTACGAAGGTGGAGCGAACAAACTGAGGATAGAAACTACACCACCTACGCTTTTATATCAAAAATCAGTTGCTGAACTGAATGGAATTCGCAATGGAAACGTAAAAAACAACCTCTACAACAACAAAAACGTTGATCTAATTGTGAATTCAAAAGTGCTGAAAAAGGAAAAGATGAAAGGATTACAACTTTGACACAATTAAATTATGGGAAAAATTTCAGTCTGCTAAAATTAGTGACACTTTGAAAGCGAATAAAAAAGGTTTATTAGTCAGAAGAAAGGGAAGAAATCTGAGTTAAATATTTGCACAAAAACGTGTTGCTAGGACAAGCATGAAAATTGCGAAGATTTTGATGAGATCTTAGAGTGCGAAGTGCTATTTTACGATTAATTAAAGGTGTTTATGAAATTATTAAATTTTCGTAGTATGCCAAGAGATGAGTACAAATCGGGGTTAATATGCATGAGAAAAGTTGGCTGCAGGCTGCGAGATGGCATTAATTTTGGCAGCATGAGCGTTTATGAGGAAAGGCATTCGAGCTCAGAGGGTATAAGAAAGTTTTAATTAACCAAGCGGATTTCATTGGCGCATTTTTTAACGAACCCGACTAATTTACGACCTTTTAGGAAATTAATTGTGTTTGGCTATAGCAAAAGTATATTAAAAGAGAAGAAAATTTATTCGAATGCTTCTTTGACTTTGCGAAGCTCCAAATTAGCTTTGAATATGAGGCGCCCGGTGGTCCTCAAAATATGGACAGATACATTTTGTATGTTCTGCGTACAATATAAAGATATAAAAAGACATCTACGAAAGCTCCACAGATTTTAATAAATTTTTAAGGGTTGAAAAACATAAAGTATACAGAGCAACCAAAACTAATTTCGGTGCGACAGATGTTAAAGCTATTATTGATCGATTTTTTTTGTGCTGCTTACAAATCCATGGAAAAAAAGGTTTCCATCAGTTCCAGATTTTGAGAAAAACGTGGTTTTAACGAAGAAACGAAAGGTGATAGAACCTTCCACGTAGGCTTACTTAGATTAAGGCTTGAACTTCATTGCTGAAAATACTATCCCTGTACCTCGACCTTAAAGTCACCTATAAATAGTCATTTATTGAATAGGAAAAGCTGCTTTTGGGGAAATTGAAGCACCTACCGCAATTAAACAAAAGGTGGTAGTCCTGAAAATCCCATCTCTGCATAATTGCCAAATATCTATTGGTAGTACGATTTGTAACCGCAAATATGAAATATCAGATTTAACTATAAGGAAGGGATAGTACTTTTAGAGATTGTAGTTAAAAGTTCAAGCCAAAGTTCAAGGCTAAATGGAAGCTTCTATCAGCATTAGTTTCTTTGCTAGAGCTTCTCGAACAATGCCCAAAATGTAATTTTTTGACATTTTGACTACGTTTCTCTAATAATTTGGAGCGGTTGGAAACTTTTTATTTACGAATTCCTTATCAGCACAAAAAATTCTATCAAAAAAATTTTTTTCCATTTTTGTGGCTTTCTGTTATTTTTAAAAATCGCAAAAATTCCACAAAATAAATATGTACATACATGCTTGAAATCTTATAAATTTGGCATATTATTGACCTAATGTCGATTTTTTTGCGATACAAAAAAGAAGAAAGGTGCGATTTCCAATACGCGATTTTTGAACACTCAGTTTGTAGCATTTACTTCTTTGACTTCCTCATATTTGAACACAATTGTATACATACATGCGCACATGTACTTCAACACATTTAACGCTGCATTTACGTTAAACTGATTTCACACACAAGAGACAAATTTCTACACAAATTTCAGTTTTGCGCCAGGACACACCCAATGGAATCAATAAACTATTCAGCCAGAATTTGTTGTCTACGAATGAGTTACATAGATGTACATATATGTGAACATTTGTATGTGAACTTGGTGTAAACACGTATGTATGTAGATTAGGGTGCGCCACTAAAAAAGTTGCAGATTTTCCAACGGAATTTACAAATTTATTACACTTTAAGGCCGCCGCTAAAATATTTCGGAAACAAATTTTAAGATTTACATACATACGTGAGCTAGACTAATTTGTGTGCACCTCAAAAAATCTCATTATTTTGATTGCGTCGATAAAATTTTTGCACATTTTTATGCAGACCTTTAAAGTTTATACCGACACCTCTATTATCTGAGGTGAGCTTTAAGAAAACAAATTTTTTTACGAAAAAATTGTATTTGTAAAAATCGAAATTTTTGATGGTATTTTCAAATAGGTTCAGCTCTGGCAAATCTTAATATCCTTCCAAAGTAGTTAAGCGGAAGTCTTAAGATATTATAAGTTTTATGTTTGCGATGGATTGCACGCTGATGTACATACATACACATATATGTATATTCACAGTCGCATATGGACTAATATAAGTAATTTGTATGAATTGAAACAGACAGACATTGATTGAAGTTGTACTATACGATTGATAGCAATGTCACGTCGGAAATTTTCAAGCATATATGTTTGTGCATATATGTATATTTATTGATGATGATATATGCTATATATGTATGTATGCACGGAGACATCCATAGTACGTGTACATTGAATATTACAACATATGACTACACTGATGATGATGTGCTGATGGCACAGACGGTTGGTTCAAAGCGTGAAAAGTGTGGCTTTTTATGTAGTCACAGTCCATTTTCGACTTTTTTCTGAATATCAATTTCCATTTTTCTTCAGCTTGGTAATGTTTTGTTTTGTACATTTTATTGTTGTTGTTACAGCGTTTACGAACGCTAATGGTTTGCTGTAGTTCGTATCATTGCAAGTGTGGTGATTTGGTTTGGACATACAAGCGAGCTAAAAGGAACGTATTTTATAAGCCACTGAACAACTGTTGACCAGTCCTCACTTATGTATGTATTTATATACAAAAGTAAGGTATTAATTTTATTAATGAAATTCTTTTTCGAAAACATCATTAAGTTAATTTGAACATAGGAGGGTAAGGGTATGCAATAGGGTGGTCCAAAAATGCATGTGAAAAAATAATGTCGGAATTTTTATGCTCTCACCCACTAGGATTGTTCTTATCCGAAAAAATATACCCCTATTTTTTTATTTGAAATCAAAAAATATTTAGAGGTCGCTCAAAGCACCCAAAGTTTACCATGTATTTTACATGGGTAAAAAACAACTTTTCGTAGAAATGGTATAGAATTCTTAAAAAATCATATTTTTCTATAGGGTAACTCTGTTTATCTGCAGGAGATTCCCAACAATAATACATAATTGTTTATTTAACCACTTTTTCATCGCAACTATAATTTATGGGTCCGCCAAAAACCCACAAAAACCCCGAAATATGCTGGGGCGGGGGCGGCCTAATAAAAAATATACCATTTTTACGCAAAGTTGTTTTGTCCCCAATATAAAAATACATGGAAAACATTTTTTGATTTCAAAATAAAAAAATAGGGATATAGAAGAACACTAGGGGGTGAGAGCATTACAACTCCGACTTTGCTGTTTTTGGACCACCGTAGTATACGTACATATAAACTATTTATTTTTAGTTTTACCAACCACATGATAGGTAATACTAAATTAATTATAAAAATCAAGAAAAATCAAAAAAATCGAAAAATGGCAAAAAAATCCTCCACACCAAATGCAATTTCTAAAAGCTCGCAGATTAAAATTTCTTAAGGAAAAAATGCATGTTTATAAAAAAATATATATATAAAATACTGGCAGTTCTAACCTTACGCTAACCTTTACCAGAGCGACGAGTCTGATTCCAGCGGCTGCATGTCACCTGTCGCAATCATTCATACACGACACTGCTACGCTTCGCTTCCGAAACTCGAGTTTGTCGGACGGAAGCCCAAGCCCATCAATAGCTATCAATAGAATCTACAGACTACTGGTCTGCAGAAACCGTATAACTTCCCAGAACTTTATTTTGTCTTTTTTTTTTTAAATCTCGTTTTTTTTAAATCGGTAGGAAAAGAGGATATAATATAAATCCCGAGTTATGAATATACCTACGGAAGCACATAGTTAAATCTAGTCCAAATCATTAGTCCGGTCATTTAAAAAGAATTCAACGTATAAAAGTTAATTGGTATAACGGGGGTCGAATTTCGAAGAACCAGAAAAAAATATATATATGAAAATTGGAAGTATTAGTATCGCTTTAATACAGAACTAAACTTATTTTAACACAAAAAAAAAAGTAAAAGATGCAACTACGATCATAATTTTTCTTAATAACTGTTATAAGAATTCAGAATTAAAACTTCAATTTACTTTCATTATTGTTATTAAGTAAGTTCGTGAATTTCTATTATAAGCCGAACTATTTCCAGATTACTAGCGTACGCAACAATTAGCCAACTTCGTTTTTTTTTTTGTTTGAGTACATGCATACCTGTACATATGATGTACCTGTATACATACGTGTGATGTAACGATATGTAAACGCGGGCAAATTTAACTTCCTCTTTAGAATTCAAGTTTGTTTAGCGAAAACCAAAATATAATATGGCGGCATGCATGCAAAACGTATCACAGTATTAGTGAGGTTATTTCCGGTATGTACATATGTTCGCATTGTCTAACTTATCACTCGCAAGGGTCATTTAGCGCAGCACTCGGCCGATATCTGCATCGAACTTCACGTCATCATACGTCGCTGAGCTCAACGTCGCATCGATGGACGCCAAGTAAGTCATACATACGATTGTTTCATTGTTACATACAAACATGTTATTTGACACTGAGTTCTTGAATATATAGTAAAATGGAATCTCAAGTTTTTTTGTTCATGACGAAATGTAAGGGCGTGGTTTGTTAACATGAGCTAGGAGTCTTGAGGGTTAATGAAGTTGATAGTCATTAACAGGTAGGGTGGGTACAGACTAGGGGAAACATTTCATCTTTCCTATTTCCCTACGCTGGCGTTGTTTTGTCACTTTGTTACCTCGGTAATCTGATATCGGGTTTAAAAAAATCAATGATCGAATTTTTGTTAGTACTTTTTTTTGCTGCGTCTCAATTGCTGGCTTCAGTTTAGTTCTTTTTTTTTGTGTATAGGTACATATATATTCTGCATACTGTAAATTTTTGTACGGTTATCGCAATGCGTAACCTAGGCAAGCCCGCGCAAATTTCCCTGCGCCAGATCGTAGTAAGGCAAGGTATGCAGACCCGCCTAGGAAGCACATACCTATCACATTCTCCAGTTTTTGGCAGCTGTTCGGAGAAGACCGTTACAACCTTCGAACAGATTAGCAGATCAAGGCCAGGGGTATTCAGAATTTTGTCACACATCACGGGGCATTGGCCCGTAGTCAAACATGCGGCAAAAATAGATATGTCCAATTATAGGATTTGCCACAGCTGTCCACTAGACGAAGTCTTTAGACCTTTCGAATATTAGACAAAAAACATTAGAAAAACACCTACCCCTAGAAAAAAGTCAGCTAAATATATTTATCTCAAGACATAATTTGGTTATAGTTACATTTTTGGGTTGCAGTTACCAAATCATGTGTTGAGAGAAATATTTTTAGTAGCCTTTTTTCTGAGCACAGTAGCACAACTAACCAACTTTTTAGGAGCTACCATAAGAATAATCGGCAGATTCATTAAATTGGCTCGATTTGGCAACCTAGTATGTGTTTAAATAAAATATCCATGCATCGGAATGGCGAAAAATGCACTAAGTGTGTCCTTGACAGCATCCAGGAAGCACTGCAATCAACCCGCCAACCTCTTCAATGCTCAAGCATACCTCATGCCATAGTAATAGCGGCATGATTCTCTCCGTTAATATACTTAAATGATTTCTCAAAAAATAAAAAAAATTAAATTAAATAAAAAAAAACATATTATCGATTTCCCAAAAGCATTTTAAGTTTCGAATACCCCTTGAAAAATGTGTGCACAGTGCCACAACGGAAAAATGGAATGGAAAGAGTGTTGAAGATAAAAGCAAATAAATGGAACGCTATATTGAATGACAACAACTGCTAAACTGACTTTGAAATTCAGCAGAAGAGGCAGCATAATGTTCATAAATGGGAAGAAAAGTCGGGGTAATTTAGCAAAGTGCAGGTAGTAGCGGCACCGTTGTGCACTAACGTCACAGGGATGGTTGTGCTTCGCGTGTTTCAGTTAGCTGCTGTGACAATGGGTGTTACGTTCATTTGTCTACACGCCCATTAGAAGAAGAAACGCAAACATACTGATGTATTTATTATTATATAAATACACATGTATGCACGTACATACATATGTACATACATATGTATGTTATTTGTGGGCTGTAAAATTGCACATTAGAAAAATATAATTTTATGTCCGACAATACATTTGTGTTGTAACCCAATAAACATTGCGCTTTGTTAACAATTCGAAAGTGGGACACCAAAAAAAGTTCGTTTTCCAATAGTTTTCGTATTTCAACATGCATGTAGAAGTAGCTGAACACTTCATAGAGCCTCTAGAGTATGGCCACTAAAGATGAGCCTCCGAAGCATAAATTTTAAAAGTGTTACCATTATGTTTTACCACTTCCTCTGCCTACACTGGAGCTGTGTAACTCCGTCAATTTTCAGGCGTTGACTCAAAGACTCCAATTCGCTCCAAGAAGTCAGCTAATTCAACTAGCTCGTTTCACTTATTTGAATGTTGTGCTCATTAACCGACTTCATGAAAAGGAGAGGGTTATCAGTTCGTCGGAATACGGAATATGGGTCATTCCATACAATATTTTCCTCAATTCTTCAATATTTTTTTTGGGGTGAAATATATATTTTTACATTCTTAACGGAAAAAAAGAAGACACCTATTTTTTTAATTCGTCATGCTATTCGAAAAGCTCGAAAAAAATTCCCGAAATTTTGAACTCACGGAGAAGTATCTTTTTTTATTTTTTACAGTTAATAAACTATTTAAAATAACAAAAACAAAATGTTTGCAATAAAAATTGACATTTTTTTATTTTTTATTTTTTTATTAACTATATTCAACAATTTTTATTGAGCTCGAGGCCGTTTTAAATGAAAATTTGTATTGTGGAAAAGCAACAATAATTTGAAAAAATGGTAGAAGTGATTTTTTATTAACTTCATAATGTTTGATTTTTATTTTTTTTTTTCAACTTGAATAGTTGTCAAACTTTATGAACTAAGAACAAAACTACGAGAACGACATTTAGTGTCGATCATACCTTTTGTTCTCGGTCCCTGCATTATATACAATGTGTAACTGCTACTGCTATCACTTTTGGAAATTCTTGGGTTTGAAAGACTTTTCAAAAGTACTTGCACTTGCCACGTCTAACACATACTTAACTATGTATAAACCTTATAAAGTATTGGCTCATAGTAGGCGCGTCTTTTTATTTGTGCGATTTACTGGTTTTACAGTATTTAAACTATTTAATATGTAAATACATTTTCTTTTCTTATTACTGCTAAATCCTTTTCAAAATAAACAGTGTGGTGAAGTAAAGAACTTAGGAATGAACGTTATCTGAGCAATGAGTTACGGGACTTTAACTGTTACTGTTACTGTTACTGAGGAAGTAGTATGAGTTGTCGATTAACTGCTGGTAGTCAACTCAATTACTCAACGCTGGATGGAATTAGCCGCCTCCAGCATAAGCTTATATCTTTATCCTTCAGTTCGATATATTGTTATTGGATATCGAAGGAAAATTTCGAACTTTCGCCACAATGTTTATTGGGATGTACATACATACATATGTATATTTATGTATGTATGTAAGTGAGGTAAATACTCTTATTATAACCGACATTTTTTTCACTTATGCTTGAATGCTCGCATGTGCGTAATGGCTTGGGTTTTGGTTTTGTAGCGTAGCCACAGGAATACGTACACATGGACATACATATATACATAATTATATACATACGTATAATGCGATGTAATGGCTTTGAGAGCAGGAACGCCCACATAAAATGATTTATTTTTTTATTTTTTGCATGTCAACTCAGTTGCATATATAAGTACAATAGGTATATATGCTCATATAAATGTAGACAGAATGAAATAAAAAATCAGGTAGCCCAAGGCTTTTAGATGGTTTTTTAACCAATGTTGAGGGGTCTATTGTGGAACGATTTTAATTTTTTTTGTCAAATGTCTTGTGAGTTGATGTAGCGAACGCTTGGGTATGCGTCCAGGTCGGCCATCCGCTGTGGCCTAGATGTAACTCAAGTAAGGTGGAGCTCATTCTCTTTACAAGAAGGTTTAAATTGACTTCTGTTACGCCACCGGAGCTAAATGGTGCCCGGTTAAGCCTTGCTACAAAAGCCTAATTTCTAGACGTTTTTATGGATAGAACCTGGACAAGAAGGAAGACCCGTAGTGAATTAACAAATTCAATTTAAAATATGCACTGTTTAAAATGGGTGGGATTTTAGGTGCCCCCTGGGCCCCGAAAACAGCGGGAAAATGACTAAATATTTGCCTATTTGGGTATAGAAGCAGGGCTGAAATTTCGAACTAGGTCGTTCATACTTTTCAATGAACTACTTTTAAATGAACGAACTAGTTCTACTTTATACGCGGATTTGTCAATGAATATTTTTAGCAGTCGTTAGACCAATTCTCCTGTATGTAGTGATCGTATGGTGGCCTGTATTAGAAAATGAGGTTAACCCCATGCTTCTCACCAAGGCGCAGAGGTCTAGTATGATCTTCATAAGCGAAGCCCTGATGGATTTGGCAAGACAACGCTCTTCGCAAAAGAGAGGCAGCCCAGTGACAACCTGAAACCCAGGAACACTATTGTATATTTATTAAATAAATGTCTCTTAATTCCTAACTGTACATATTGTGATTTTATATAGGTTCCGGGAAACAATCTCAAGCATGGTGGAGTGAAAAATATATTAGTCTCCAGCTGATAGTATTAACATCTATACAGATGGCGCGAAATTTGACGATAAGGTGGGAGAAGAGGTTTTCTGTCGAAGCCCTACACTGAACATCACTTTTAGGTTAGCAAACAATTACAGCGTATTCCAAGCTGAGGACAGCACTTGGACAGCAATTTTAGGAAGAGACGTCTTTATCACCAGGCTGCACTCGGATCTCTGAGCTCTTTCACGTTTTAATCAAGGGCTACACTGGGCTGCCGCATATCTCTACTTCACCTCCCTTGGATTCTGGGTTATAGGGGCATAGAGGGAAACTTCATGGCATACGAACTTGCAAGACAAGGCACGACCAAGCAGATCCTTTCGCATTGGGATGTCATATGAGAATTTGTATACAAACAAGTTGGCGAAAGATGAAGCGAAAGTACGACTTTTAGAATTTCCAGGCAAACGTGGCCCATATAGGATCGGAATCGGTTACAAAGCGTATACCCTCTGAGAAGAGGAAAGTTTTTTATTCATAAAGAGAGTACATCGGTTGACAGCTTTTGCGATACCATATATGTATAAACGGTCCTTCTGCCTTGGTATTTCGAAAACTGTACCGCAAAGTGCTCCTACGAACACTTTCATACTTACTGTGTGTAGGTCAATATACTTATATATACATATGTACATATACTATATGCACACGCCCGTTGCGGTTAATGGCAACAGCGTATCGCCTCCATCAAACTAAAATAAGCCGCGAAATTTCTTTTTAATGGCATTTAAAATATTCAATTTTTTGTCCTTTCATGAGCATACCATCACATATTCAGTGAATGCCAGAAGTAGGGTGAGTACTTTTTTGCTACTTTTCTTGCATCTCCTTTGCTTCATACATACCCGTATTGTTGATACTATGATGAATGTGTGAGCTCGATCAGGTTCGTTTTGGGGGCACGGCTGAGAAATTTTCTTACCTTAAGGTAAATTTTCTTATTATAAGTATTTTCTTTTCTCTTTTCTCTTGTTGACTTTGACTTTTAACTTTTTTGCGAGGAAAAAATGCTTGAGAATGGTTTATTCATACATACTTACCTGCGAGGAAAAGTAATTGAAGAGCACCACAGCACAGGTAACTCGCGCTTGTATATTTGTATGTGTATGCATATTCATACAAAAATTTAGCATACTTTTCGGCGCTTTAACCGTACTTTTGTAAAATGTACATACATGTATTGAGAGAAAGAAGTGACTGCGGCTGCGACATTCTTATTGTGATGCTGTAAATGCTTTTTTCCACTCACGTATTCATGCCTCACTGTGAATGTCAGGTGCAGACGCCTAAAAGGTGGCAACAGCTGACAAGCAAATGTATGCACGCACATACGAATATATGTATATTCATTCCCAGACATTTTCAGAAGTGCTCGGTGCTTTTTCGCAGAATTCCTGAAATACTGATGCTGAAAAATGTAAAAGTGCAAAAAAATACATACGAAAACGTATTGAAAAAACGCACAAATTTAATAAACCTGAAGCTGCAAATGTGAAAAAGCTCAAATTCGAATTTAAATTGCTTTCCGTAATTTACTTGCGCGCTATTGTTCTAGTTCATTGCAGCAAATAAATAAATATCTCTACGTACATGTAACTATGTATATGAGTAAAAAAACCAGCACAGAATGATTGCTCTTTTTCACCGCCTCAGTCATCAGACAGCAGCGCAATGGAAGTAAATTAATTTGAAACACTTTAACCCGTTGCTTTTGTCTCACTTTTTGCTGCGACGCTCCCTTTTTTTAGCTGCTCTTTTGTTCAATTTATTTTCTTTCATATGAAAGTTCGTCCACACCACTTTCGTCTTTTGGGTGGGTTTACATAGAATTTCTTCTTTATTATATGCGTGTGTGTGTGTGTGTGTGTTTTGTTTAATTGCATTTGTGTATGTATGTTGACTTGTGTTGTGTGCGTAAGTATTTACACAGCTAAATAGTTGTTCTTTTGTTTATTTTTCTTGTTTGTTTTATATTTCAATTGTTTCGCTTGTTGTCGTGGTTTTAATTTTTTTGCATTGTGTTTGTGCTATTGTGTTTATAGTACAATAAGATATACATAGGTAAATATTTCAAATGAGCTTTTGTTTAAAATGTTGTCAGCAATTAGTTTGTAGTGGTTCTTTGCAGATTTTCTGTTGCGAAAATCTTCTTATCCTAATTGTGCATTAGCTGGAATTAAAAGGAATTAGAAATTAGCTGCTGTAAAGACACAATGAAAATTGCTGCTACTCTTCGCAGTAATTAAAAGTAAGGCGTATCCTCGTTTTGTCTTTTACAAGTCAAATATTATAAACCAGTTTTTGATGTCTTAAATTTTCATAACTTTTTTTTTAATAATTGACTAAAGAGAATCATTAATCATTTGGAGTGAGTGTGGAACTTGAATGGCACCATTTCCCACCTAACACTACCGTAAGGTATTTGGTGGGAGCACTGCGCCCGGAATGAAGTTGCACCCACTTGGCTTACGCCTGTATTTCCTTAATTGACCCCTGTCAGATCGGTTAACTTTTATCCACTATCTTCTGCATCAGAGATGGGCAAAGTGGCTCCCAGGAGCCTTGGCACATTTAGGTGCTAGAAGAGGTGTAACATCAAGAGCCAGCATGATATTTGAAGAAGTTTGTTTTAAAATTTCTTGTACTCCGACTCTCATTACGAGTTCATATATACTCTTAATGTATTCTTTTTTATATCTCCTTTACCATGAGAGCTGATTTGCCGCTTGTGTAGCACGTGCTGGCTCTTTGACTGCTTTAAGTGCCAAAAATCTGCCCATCCCTGTAGATTCTATATTGAGCTTACAATTACAGTAGTTAGTAAAAACCTTGACTCGGTTTTTGCAAGCGGGTTTCTACCGTTTTTTCTTATATCTATAGGCGGCTTCTTTGAAATCTTTATTTTTCCAATATCATACAAATCAAATTT
This sequence comes from Rhagoletis zephyria, assembly GCF_001687245.7. Lineage (NCBI taxonomy): Eukaryota > Metazoa > Arthropoda > Insecta > Diptera > Tephritidae > Rhagoletis > Rhagoletis zephyria. The sequence continues at coordinate 20,349 of NW_016163905.1, read as the reverse complement.
TTTAATAAAAAAAACTGTTTTCGTTTCATAAAAATTTTGACCTCTCAATAAAATTTTGAGTTTTTCAAAGTTTTCAACGCTTTTTCCTGTTTAAGGGAAACCCGTAAATGGAGAGATCTAAACTTTTACTCTAGCCTTTGCCTTTTTTTGATGTTGCTGGGACCAGAAGTTGAACCATGCAACTAAGCAACCGGATACGGCGCGTTTTGGGAAAAAATGGACAAAATCAAATATCTCGAGAAGGAGAAGAGGTAGCGAAAAACATTTAATGGTATTTTAAAGTTTTTGAGATGGAAAATTCAGGAAAATAATATCGTTACGAAGATCGCCGGGTCGGCTAGTAATGGTATAATTTTTCTTGGTGAATATTTTTCATACAATTGAAAGCTGGAAACATCTTACTTATATTGTACATAGTTATTTTAAGGTAAGTCCAGAATATCTAAATATCCGCCCTTTAACAAAAAAAAATAGAAAAAATACAGTTACCCAGTCGGAAAATGTAACGTATAGTAATCGAAAAAATAATCAGTAAAACAACCTTTTTCATATTCGAAAATGCATTTTTCCCCAGTTTGATGTGCTGAGAAAAGTGGGACATTCAATTTTGCATTAGATAGTATCGAGAAATGAATATGTTTTAATATCAAATTTTTGGAATTTTTGAATATATTAGAAATTGCAAAATTGAATGCCCCACTTTTCCTCGGACATCGTCTTGGCAAGAAAATGCATTTTCGAATGTGAAAAGGGTTCTTTTACTGATTATCCTATTTTCCCACTGGCTATTTGTGGCTGAGCTAAAGCAGTAAAGAAGAAAACAAAAAATAATTAAAAACTGTATAACTGCATTTATTTTCATTCCTTTCGCTTGCCCATCTTCATGCCACAAGGTTTTTTTTTTGTTGTTGCTGGTTTCGGCCTGCATGCATTTCTGCACTTGCAACAACAGCCAACTGGAAACTGCTCCGAAAATATTGGACATACAGACTATTCATGCCGAAGTTCGTGTGCATTTTTCGAGTTCGCAGGAAATTGCAGAAATATTTTTATGACCGCACAAATACAGTTTAAAAGTTAAAATTCCAGCTGAGTCAGCAGCTTGACATTTACAGCTGCAAATGCCTGAGGTTCCATAAATGGACGTGGTACCACTTGGGTCTCTGCGAGGTGTAGTGGTGCCTTATTTTGTATTTTAATTTCGTTTCTCCATTCCTGAAGTTTGTATTATGTACATATATTTATTTATTTATTTACTTTGCTTTCATTCTTTGCTTTATTTTGCTTTCTACAATTGATGCCATTTTGTTTGTTTTATCCAAGTATTGTTGCTCACTTATGATTTTCTTCGACTCTTGCGGTTTGACACGGTTAGCGTCAACTCTCCCCATTGGCATTTGGTTGTGCATGGAAGCACTCGGCTCATAGAGCTTTGTATATGTATGTATGTATAAGTACATAGCTGTTTAAAAAATAAGATAACGGGGGTGTACCACTCATCTGGTGGCTATGGTAGGCTATAGCTCCAGATCAGTTCAGCTTCCCTTTCAAGGTACCGCCTGTGGTCGCATCTATGTACGTAAGTATTTATTCACTAGCTCCCCTATCCAATGCCAGTTGCTTTGCTACGCGAATGCCCTTTTAATGCATTTTTAATAATGTTTACCCAGAACATCGTGGTGCCATTTTTATGCGTTTGTTTGTGTGTGTACATATGTTTGCATAGCTGTTTACTTTATGGCGTTTGATTATCTGCCAGCGAATTATTATTTTTTTTTTTAGTAAAAGAGCCGCTGCAAAATTTGAACCTTACTTTATTACAATATTAGCTTTTACATAATAATTTGCCAGTTGCTAATACCGATTGTTTTGGTACGAAATGTTAGCTGCACGGGGAATTTTTTATAATTGTTTTGGAATTTATCCGCAGAGTTTTAAATAACATTGAAAATTCGTCCTCGCAAAAGAAATTTTTGTATGATCAGTAAAGAGTTCTTTTGTTAGTTAGATATTTCTCAAGTACTTAGTCAGTAAATAGTTTAGAGTTGTACATTTAGGGAATTTTTAAATTTATAGCGGTCAATCCTCCGTAGAAATTCTATCTGGAATTTGGTTTTTGAACCATATTTCGTCTTAGCCTCATAACGTAGAACTGAGTTTTGTTTAAGTATACAACATGGAAAAATGCCAGATGCAATGGGTTAATAGCCAAAACTGGCCCTCATGGGCAAGAAATTATGTGTTGCAAGTTTGTAGGCACGCCTGCTATTTTTTTTTTTTTTTTGGAAATTCTTGAGCATCAAAACAAGAGCTACCAGTTGAGCTATTCTTTGAGCGTTTCAGCGAAGAAAGGCCTATCAATACCGAGCCTATATTTTGGATAAAAGAGCTAGTCATCTGCGTAGCGGACCTTACTGGCGACTGCAGACATTTCAGGCAGGCAGGTGAAATCTCTTTCTCTCTCTCTTTTGTTTCAGTATAATACTTTTTTGAAACCCAAAAATAGATACTGCGATTTTTTCCAAAATACTGTACTCACACGAAAATATACTTTGTCTTTGCTACGAGTACCTGCAGTTTTTAATTCACTTAAGTATTAGTGTAAATTTATAAGTCCTTGATACAAAACCATATTTATAAAAATGCATATATAGTACATACAGTCCTTAAAAAAAACACGACATTTTGGCCAATTTGGACTATTTTGCTTTAGTTTTTTTTAATGTTTAGTACTAATTATATAAATATAAATCCACATTTGAAACTTTGTATGAAAATTTAAAGAATTCATAATTTTTAAAAAATTCTAGGTATGTTGTTTTGTTGCTTTTCGATATTTTTTTTCGGATGGTTATTAGTTTCCTCCATATAAAGAATTGCCGGACATAGTTAGCTAAACAACAAATTTCTAAACGATAGTTGTAAACGAGTTCGGCTAGAAAATTGGTATTGTGCAATTTTGTTGGATACACATATATGTAGTTTTTGTTAGATCGTATTATTTTGTGGTGGTGTGCAAAACAGTTACACATAGTAAGTTAGGTTAAGTCGAAGCGGCTACCTTCATCCAACGTAGGAGAGAGGGACACTTTTTTTCCGGGTTGGCGTTCAGTCCGCATTCTCTACACCAGGTTTCCACGATACTTAAGGCGTTCCGTAACAGTTCTCGCAGGATTTGTGGGTATTTACCGGTTGCAGTTAGAGCAAGATCATCGGAATATGCAATAGCGTTGCAACCATTGCCCTTTAAGCGCTTCTGGGAGGACATTGTTAAATAGGACGTATCCTTCTATGTCTAGAAAGACACCTAGTGTTAGCTCCTTGTATGGATTTTTCAAAATCGCTAACGATTTCGTGTAGTAGGTTTCCACAGATATGCCTTTAGGGTAGGCGTGTTGGTAGTCAGATAGCTTCTTAGGATCCGTCTTTTGCCGAAATTACTTTATTTGAAAAACTGTTTCAAAAATACCGTACTGAAAAAAATATTTTTTTTAAATGCAGATACTGCGATACAGAATTTCTCCGCAGTAATATATGTACATGTTTTTATCTGAACACGGCCGTACTAATACAAACTCGTACTACCTGGCGTATGAACAACATTTTCGATGTAGAGGTGTGATTTTTTTTCATACGCAAAATGAAAATGTTTTGGGAAAATGACCTGGTCTAGAAAAACGATTTACAGGTTCGTAATATACGACCTGCAATGAAGTTACGGCGTTTTTCTGTAAGCGCCAAAATATTAATAATATATACTCTGTATCATCGACAGGAGAGTAACCTTTTTTGATTAGAAATTGAATAGGGTTACCACATGTCTAAAAAACTATAAGATTCGCATCGTTCGTTGGATTACAAAAGATGAGGTGTCACATGAAAGGGATTGGCCTCTAAAAAAGCGCTAATGTTTTGATTTTGAATAGGGTTGCCACCTGTTAATAAAATTACTATATTCAATCATAATAAGCGGAGGCATCAGTTCTGCACCGTCACTGTTAAGAGAAAAGACTTAGCTTCTACATGCGCAATAATGTATTAATTTTCTGAGTAGGGTAGCCACCTATTAAAAAGTTAAAAGATTTTCGCCGTTCGTTGGGTTACAAAATGAGATACCAAATGAAAGGGCTTGGCCTTCGCATTTACAAGGGCTTTCGTTTTTTGAATAAGGTTGCCACCTATTTAAAAATTACTATCTTCTATACATAATATACAGGAAAGTCAAGATATTTTGACCAAGCTGATCTCAAAAACTACTGCACGGATTTATACGAGATTTTTTAAGTATAATCTGTATCGATAGGAATATTATTTTTAGTACATTAAATTCCTATAGGGTTGCCACCTGTCTAAAAAATTATTAGATCGGACTCGGATTCTAGATGTTCAATAATGTATTACTTTTAAAGTAGGGTTGCCGCTTTTCAAAAATTATACATCTCCGTTTGTTGGACTAAAAGCCGAGGTACCAAGTGAAAGCTTATGGTCTCTGCATTTGTAATCAGTTTTAATTTTTTGTTTGAGTGGGGTTGCCACCTATTTAAAAAATATGTTCTATGTATAATACGCGAGGGCATTTTTTGTTAATGACATTAGATTTGTACAGTTCATTAACTTTAAAAAAATTAGGTGTCGAAGGAAAAGGCTTGATCTTCCGATGTGCAGCAAGGTTTTACTTTTCGAAGAGAGTTGCAATATGTGCGAAAAATTAAAAAATGTGGGATGTTCGTTAGATTACAAGAAATGAGGTGTCAAATATATATACCATACTGGTAATACTTACATTTTTATTTATTAGTAGCATTTATCTTACCATTATTTCATTATGCTGAATTACTTAGTTTCCATTTAAGAGATTTTTCTTAAGGGTTTGCAATAAACATAAATAGGTTTATTTTTTCCAATTATATTTTGTTTGTAAAGGTCTTCACTATTTCTTTGAAATCACACTCAAATAATCTTACTCTGTGCAAATTTGCATTTTCGTCTACTCACACACAATAACAGTATTTGTCGCCGTTCCATAGTTGTTTTTTTTTATGTATTTATTGTTGCTAGTATTTATTTAATTTAGATTTGACTTTTGTTTGTTATTATTTAAATTTGTACGTGTATATTTTATTTAGTAAGTCGAGCAAGCAAACAAGTGAAAATCAGCGCTAAAGTTTTCATATAAGTATGTAATTGCATAGCTACTTATGTATGTACGAAAAGAAAGTATACAAAGCAAAGTGTACAATCAAAAAGAAAATTGTATACCATTCGGCAAACTGTGTGTTTAATTAAAAATTTCCTTCAGCAGCAACTAAGTACATTTTAGCTATTTAAGTGTCATCCTTGTTTGCAGCGCATGCGAGAAAGAAACAAAAATATTTGCTACACCATTTATGCTCGAATTTAGTTCATCGTTTACGCTTAACGGCTTATGTCAATATTTTTACTATCTGTTTATAAGTGGATTTCTTAGCAGCAGTGGTTTTGGTTTCGCAAACACAAATTTAACACAATATTGTCATTGTTGAGTAAATATTTTAAAATGACCTTTTGGAGTCTCTTCTACTTCTTTCATAACACAAAAAAAATAAGTTTTTCCTTTGCTTTTTACAGACTATTTCGTGTTGCTTGACGAAAAATTGTACATATTTAGAATTATTAAACGAACTTCTGAAAGTAAACTCCACTCAAACATTTTTGGTGCTTTAAAACTTGGCTTACTTTTGTAGGGGGTTTAAAAACTGGACATAAATATTATGTCATATAAGAGTTCGGCATATACAATTGTTGATTTTCAATCATAAAAGACAAAAATTTACCCAAAATTTTAAACCATTTGAATATTGAACTGAAATTGGATCATATGAAGATTGGAAACACATTTGTGATAATAGGAAATCTGATATAAATTTTTTGTTAACTAAAAACCGTACACAAATATATGATTATTTAAAAATTGGCACACATTGGAGTTATTTAAAAAATAAAAAATAAAAAACAGAACATAATGCCCATAAATGTTGGATTACTCAAAACCAGACATAAAATCGCAACATAAAAAATGGTAGTATCTTATGTCTTGGTAATGACAAGTGGATACACAATTTCTCCCTTAAAAAGTACAATAAAAAAATATGTGCGGTAAAAGGTAGACAACGATTATTGAATGTTAGAAGGTGGATACAAAATTTAGCAAAAAGTGCGGAAATGCTATGTATGCAAATAAATCCGTTTCCATGTACACTTTTTATTGTTTAGCTATTTATGTTGACTAACCTCGGGAAAGCGGGAAACTGCAGTTCAAGAGAAAGGACATCCGATTTGGGGAGCTGGTCGTTCCGGCTGCCATAGAAAATGCATATGTATGTACAAGTATGTAGTATTTTGAAGGCCAGCGAACAGTTTTGTAATATTATGTTGATGTGAATGAGAGACGATGTACAGAAAATTCAAATTGTGTGGTATAAGTTCAAAAAAAAACCGTTCTGTTAGATTGAGAAACTTCAAAGGCAATTTCACAAGCTTCAACAATCTCATTTGAAATATGAAATTTCTCATACCGAAAATTATAATTTTCGCTGTAACCGTCACGAAATAGTACTTCTCAAAGCTTCACCGCACCTTTTTCAAAACTTTTCAATAGCTTACAATCACCCTTCATGCTTCATATTTCATGCGCACAATTTGTGCTATCGAAAAGCTAACAAAACCACAAATTAAGTTTACAAAAAGTTCACATTTACCGGCAAAGCTATTATGAACGACTTAAACCGTTTTGTGTGCCTTCTAGTGGTGCGTTTTGTCAATCCTTCACTAAATTCGTCATTCTGCCGTTCAGCCATTGAACGCGGCGCATTCAACTGGAAACTGAAAACTGTCACTCAAAAATGCTTCAAGCGAGAAAAAATACGCGACTGGCTGCTAGGGTTGAGGGTGAAAGCAAATGCAGAAGACAATGATTGATGAGCATTTGTGTAGAACAACCAACTAAAAGTCACAAATTAAAAACGGTGGTTAGTAGTTGCAGGCTTGTATGCATATGCATGAAAATGGATTTCTGTTTGTATTTGCCTGAGGCAGACGCACCAGTCCGTGGTTTTATTTCCTATCGAGGTAAGGCCTAAGATTGAGCTATGTTCGAAGGTTCTCGATCCCTACCCTACAACTCAGAATTAGTCGTACTTTTGTGTCCATTTGGCATAGATTAATGGGCATAATATTGTGAAATAAAATCCAGTGCTTTTGAAGGGCAGCTTTTCAGTGCCCACCATACTACGGTGCTGTTGGTACATAAGTATTAGGGTATTTACGACGGTGTCGTAAATGTCGTATTGTTGTATGCCGTAAACATTTAATGGCTAAAAATAAAATTAAAACAAAAATTCAAATTTTCTAAACACTTATTTAACCTTCTAAAGCTGACGACATAATTATACCTTTTTCTTGTAATAATTCTGGGTAAGAAATAAATGTTTATGCCTTAAAAACGAGACGAGTTTTGAGGACCACAGTTCACAAAAGTTTCGGGACCATTTTGGGTCTAGGCCTGAATTAGTTCCGTACTGATCCCAAGTGATGCAAATTAATTCAAAACTGATTCGAGATCACTTCGGCGCCATTTTGGGATTAGATCGATACTGGTTCGGTATCAGTTCGGGCCTAGTTTGAGAAAAAGCCCTTAACTAGTTCCGGAATGGTCCAGAAGAAATCCTGAAACAATTTTTTTTTCATTCATAGTCCTGAACAATATTCATTTGCAGTATTGCGAAAAATAATAGGCACGATATATTTGACCAGTTTTTATTATTTTTCTTTTCATAAAAATACATCTCATTATCTAACAAAAACCCAATTCTGAATTTCAAACTTTGTAGAAATGTTAGGAAAATTTAACAAAAATTTACAACAAACTTTTTGTTAAATTTTTTTTTTAGAAAAAGTCTAAGTATTCAGTTTAATAGCTCATCAAATTCGAGTGCACTTATTGAGCTAGTTGTTTTTGGGCTACAAAATTGCATACCTAAAATTTTTTGAAAGTTCTTAAAAAAAGTTTGTTGTAAAATTTTGTCGAATTTTTCTAGTTGTTTTTTAATTTCGTAATTTGTACTTATATGGTTTTTTTTAAATAATGAGCTGCATTTTTATAAAAAAACAAGTAATTTTTAAGTAAAATACTAAACCCAATCCCATTCACATAAAACAAATTTAAGATGACCGTTAATTTCTTCAAGATCCAATGAATGGATCTAAACCAAATTAGTATAAGACCACCTATGAGGTACCACATTTCCTTTAAAAAATTTGAAATTTATAGACATCGGTTAACGTGGCCCAAAGTTGGGCGGTAACATACATACAAAAAAAAAATTAATAAATTATTCCGACGTAAATAACAAACATTGAACAAACAAAAGAAAAATAGTTAAAACAAAATATCGTGCCCCTTTTATTTTTCACATGGCTATATATACATAAGTTTCAAAATAAAGTTCTTTGCATTATAATTCGTTTATTATATAAATCTCGAAATAATAGTTACCGATAACTTAATAAATTTTTCTCTCATAATTTTATAATTCTTACAAAAATTTGGTTGACTTTTTAAAGCTCCATCAGGAAATAATTTTTATTTTGGGTCACTGCTATTTTGACATGCAAATTTTTTTGGTCATCAAATAAAAAAATTGGTTATTTTCCATTTGACCTTAAGTGAGTTTTGCCTTTTCCTTTTTTAATTTTATTTTTTATCACCTTTTCCCAAAAACCTTAGGGGTCTTCTCTGAGTCTTGCAAAGCCCTTGCACGGTGTACAGATTGCACAGATTCCACGGTAAAAACCGCTTTTCGTATGGGACAGCTTTGCAAACCGTGAAATCCGTGCACCGTGCCAGTGCTTTGCAAGACTCAGATAATAATCCTTTTGAAATATCTTTACGTTTCACTGCTGCCGCCAGATCAGCACTTTTGCAAATAAAACATAAGCTCTGTTATTAGTTGAAAGTTTTGCTTTCATTTACTTATTTAAACCTTTTCTTTTGTTAAGAGCCAGCACTTTTTCAATATTTTTTTTTTACGTTTTCAAAATATACTATACTCTTTTGCCCATTCCCAAATTCCCAATTGTCATAACAACTTGTGCCATAATTTGTGCAACTATTTTAACAAATGCGAAAAGTTGCTACATTCCAAATGATGATTTGTTACGTAACTTATACATATACATACATACATAGTAGTAGAGTTGTTGGTTTGCTATCCTCTACCACCGTAAGGGGCTGCGTGTTAAGCTGCCGCAAGCAAACCAACATTTTATTAGGCATTGCATTTACAAGCAAACATATACATACATATATCTATTTTGATACATACATAGATACCCATATATATATATACTTATATATCCATATGTACACACAAAAATACATACATAAAATAGAAAATTGAGATTAGAGCGTTGAGCCGCATTAGATACTCGTATTTTAGGTGGGATGTTGGCTGCCAATTCTGGTGGTGAGTTGTAGTTAAATAGTTCAGGTTCCATTATCCAGTGGTGATTGTTGTGTGGTTCGGGTTTAAGGCTTTTGCTGTTGTTTTGACTGCTGTCATTCAACGCCTCTTGAAAATGCTCACATTTTATTTCAATTTAGTTGTTTGGTTTTTGTTTTTGTTTCCCATTTTCGCTTGCATTTCTAAAAATGTCGGCTTTTCTCTTTCTATTTTCTACATTAGCGTTTGGCTATCATTTGCGTTGATTTTAATTATTTTCTTTACAGCTACAAACAAACAAATACATACAAACGTACATATATACATACATATATTTGCCTTGTGAATGTGTGCTTAAATATTTTTGTAGATAAACTCATTTCTTACATTAGTTTTTGTTCGCATTGTGCCGTTATTGTAGTACGTTGGTTTGTGTTGCTTTTGTTGCTGTTACTGCTTACTACTGCTTTAATCATTATCTATGTATTATAACAATTTCAATTATGCTATTTTAACAATGCATTCCATTATTCATTTTACATGTATTCTCATAAACTTCTGTCAGCCACTAATGCGTTTTGTTTGCTCAGCTATATTTTTTATTTTTGTTTGCCTTTTGTTTTTAGTGTTTAAATACATAAATAGTTTGTTGCCGTCAGTTTGTAGTTGATTTATGATTTTATTCAATTTGTATCCAATTACAAAGTCATTGTTTTTGATGTAAGTTTGCAGGGGTTTTTGTTTAATTTATGCTACTCATTTGTTTTTTTAGTATTTATTAATTTATTTCAATTGGCAACAGTTGCAAATTTGTGTCCACTAATTAAAACCATAATAAACTTTTCGTTCTTTTGGCACTAAAGCCACAAATTTGCCACAGCTCCAATTTCGTTTAAAATCCATTTTACCTACTTTAGTTTTGTAGTTTAATTTAATTATTATTATTATTTTTTTTAATGCTAAGACCCGTACTAATATTAGTTTAATACTTTTATTTAATTCATTTTCATATCAACAAAGTGTTTGTAAATATTATCATTCAATTTAAGTTTTTCACCCACTTGGCAATGATATGTGGATGCACTTATTTACACATACTACATATCTTCTTATTTCGTTTTACAAAGTACTCTTACTTGTATATTTGGCATTCGTTCAAAAGGTTTTGCGAACAATCATATGAATTCAGCGCTACAATTAGCCATTAAAGTTTTTGAAAATCCACAATTCGTATATACATACATATATGCGTGCATACGTAAGTAAATAAGGAATAGTTAGTAAGTTAACTTAAGTTTGATTTCATGAATGTTGCCAGCCAGCATCGACATGCAATAGCCGGTTAAGGCTGGGGTGACCTGAAAGCTTTAGAAAATCTCGGCGTGCCTTGTATACTATCTACGCAGGGTTAAAGGTAGTCGGAAGTGCTCCCCATACAGTTTTTTGCATTCCCTCCAACTATATTAACCAAAAGCGTTTATTTATTGCGTTGCGCCGAACGAGGACATCCCAAAATAAAATTGGATTTATGACGGTTACACAGATCCAATGAATCACGTTCAACGAGAGGACCCAGCGCTTGCCAATGGCACTCTAAAAAAATAGCAGAGGTTGGCGAAGCCTTTTTTTTACTTTTCTTTAGCTTCCAGGTTAGCTTTTTGAATGGGCTCAATACTCCATATGTAGAGAGCATAAGCAGGAAGCATAAGTTGGAGTAACCTTTACCACCCTTGTCCTTAATACGACTTCATTTCCACAACCTTCTATGTACCCCAAGTAGTTTATGTTAACACCGAAAAGTATTTAAAATTGCTGTGCAAAAAAATTGCTAAAACTACGGAAATGCCAATTTCTCCTACCTGGCAACGAAAATAGAAGTCCAATGGATTACGGTTACTCTTCTTGGTATACAGTAACGGTTGCACAACCATTATCAATCCTGAACCACCAGTGGGTCTCGCAGGTGGAGCTGCGCGCCGGTGTGTTTCTGTGAGCAAGCGGTTCGTTTTATGTAAGTATGTAAGTACAACTTTCAGGCTCTCCCAGAAATATGTTGGGCGCTTGGAACTCCCCTTGTAAGAACGAATCCTAACGAAAAGTGTTAACAAACCTCGTGTGATAATCCATTGTGGCTTTAAAAATCAACTTCTCTTTTTACCGTCTCATAACCTACAGGCCTAAGTGGGCCTATTAACTTCTTATTGCACGCTGGCATGGATACAGAAACTTTAACCAAATCTAAGTACATACATATAGCAGCTGTTCTGGCTATTTGGTATGAATGGATAAAAATGTCCCAGCCCTGACACAGTACGCTGTCCGCTGGTAGTAGCAAAGGCAGCACAAGGCCTTCTCTGTGCTGGGAATACCAGTTGTAGAAGCAATTGGCTTTAGTTGGAATTTCCAATTGGTGTCAATTAGCACAGCAAAGAAACGATTGGCGTGCTATGTTCAACTCACCCCAAAATTGTTTAAGTGGTTATATCGCCAATCGAGAAAGAAGAAAAAAGTATCAGCGATCCAAACCAAGGCATCTATACAAGAAAAGACCTAACGGGAAAGGAAACATCGAGTCTTGTCAATAATTTTGCGATCTTGTAGCTGAGAAATATTGAAATAATAAGGAATAAGGGTCTAGTTGTGCTATTGAGCCGACCGACAGCCTGTTCAACCTAAATTACCATAATCCAAGTTAATGGATGAGATATAATTTTGCATTACATTTTTTAACGTAAAAAAAATGCATATTTATATAAGAATTCTTGAATTTTTTTATACCTTTTATGCACTTAAACCTTTGATATGAAAACAAAACCTGCTTCAACTTATCTCTCAATTTTAGTGGGGAAGCTTTGGATAAAAATAAATACGCTATTCAAATGTCCACTTTTCGTATTACTTAAGTACTTAGTCCTCCACGCAGCCTACCAGAGTAAGTACCTAAATGTGTACTCTGGCAGTTATAATTATTTTGCATTTTGCATAGACATATGTCTCTTATTTTTTATGCTAATTGCCACACGTTTTACTACTTAAAGCGAATGCATGAAACATATGGATGCATGTACGTATGTACGTATTTTTATATGTATGCATACATGTATTTTCCAACCTTACGCAGTACCTACATAGCGAGTTGTAGATTTTAACTTTGGAAAATTTACGCAGCGTAGTACTCATAAAAGCAGCAATGCTGCATGCGTTTCTAACTACTTACACATTTAAGCCTCCAAGAAATACTTTTCTACTTGGCATTCATTATTTTTTCTCTTTCAAGTTGCTTTGCAATAAAGATATGTTGACCTTCTCAAGCAACTAGAGGCGTTAAAAAGTTACCGTAGGCTGAGTGGTATTTAACACCAGCACTTGGAGGTTGTAAGTTCTAATTTAGAAAACATTAACAAAAACAAAAAAAAATCATTTTTATTTATGGCAAACACGCGCCTACGCCTCTCGCTTTGGACTACGAAATACTGATAGCGTTGACATGCTGCCCTGTGTCTACAGTCAGTTCGGACTCGAGGCCTGTTGCTGGCTGAAAAATTTGGACAGCGTGCGGTTGTAAGTACTTGCGGTCTGCTTATCGAGGGCTTATATTCAATACGCTTTATCTGCAATTTCCACAAGATTCAGTTTCTGATATAAAAATCAACCGAAGAATTTACTATTAAATTTCAAAGTTAAAGTTAACATCAATAATGACAGTTAATGCCCAAACAATTTCAGATAGAGGGTATTGAATATCGGCCCTAGTTATGTAGGTATGTGTTATTTTTTGCTGCAGTTACTAAGCTTACATGGTATGCGTTTTGCATTTTTATTCTACTTTTCATATATATATAGTTTTTTCTCCATATATACGCTTAACATACTAATTACAATGGAACTTACTTACATGCACATTATCAGTTTCTATGTTTCAAATATGTTTATATATATATACGCTCTCCCTAGAACTCACTTATTTAGTTATTTTGGCTTGCAAAGCCCAAACAAATGAACGCCTGTTGCTTATGCACCATAACGGCTACCCACCGCCCGGTTACCGTCGTCAACAGCTTTTTATTCTCTCACAAAAACAAATTCATTATAATGATTCCATCGATTCTCCTCAGTATCCACACCCGGCTTGGGTTCCGCCACCGAGCCCGCTGTGCCCGAACCACAGCTGCCCGCCAAGCGGAAGCCCCGCTCATGCAGCATATCAAAAGCTTGCTCAATAAAACAATGCTTGAGGAAGAAACGTGATGTATAGCGATCTGGACCACCATGATCGGGATCGCGTGACTCATTCAAGGTATCGCCGAAAATCTCGCGACATAACGCCACCCGCCCACAGACGAGAATGCGCGATAGCTTGCGGAACTTAACATCGGCCAGACCATCTTTGCCGAATTGAAAGCTGCCACGATAGCCAATTGTTATGCAGCCAGGTGGACGTATGTCGCTACCGCTGCGCAAACTCTCCAACATGCCGGCCAATTTGAAGTGTTCTGCTTCGCGTTGCAGGCGCTGTCGTTCGCGGAAGCCCTCCGGCAGGCTGAGCTGCTTGTCGCGCATATAGTCCAATATATAGCGAAAGAGTACGCCGTCGCGATCGAGGAAATAGCGTCCTTTGTTGTCCTTCACTAGCGCATCTAGATTACTGAATAGTTCGTGTAGGCGTGAGGACTTCGCCTGCAGCAGTGTGTCCAGTAGGGTGGTATAATGTACGCCACCAACATTCAGTTCAATCACTTCGGTCATTTTAAATTTTTAAGTGTGTTGGCAAGTGTGAAACTATTATTTTATAAAGACACCGAGGCACTGTTTTGGCTGTTGGAAGCAAAAATATTGCAGTTGGACACCGTTATATTAACTTCACTGACAACTGGTGTTTGTATAGATATATTTTTGAATAGCATATGCGTTGAGAAACTTTTGTTGCTTCCAAAAAATATGGCTTCAGTTTCACTTACGGTTACTAATTTTTATCTTTAACAAATTTATTTAATTGTAACCGCTTTCTTTTTTTTGATCAGCTTAACACAAACACGCGTGTAGCATTGCATATGGTAAGTGGTAACTTCGCGAGTTTAACTCCAAAGTCATTAAAACAGTTATCCGTTATATGCTTGCCGTTTATTCGGTTGCAGCCTCTCGCTGTTCAACGCTTACTGTTCGCTTTTGTATCTACACTCGCGCCTTAAATAGGTGTTGATTTTTCTTTTATCACTTCGTGCTAACTGATTTTGCTGCACGCTGTTGAGCTGTTTGAGCTGCGAAAAATGGCTTTAGCGGAATTTTTCTTCCATCGATAATTAAATTTTTACTATTAAATAATATTCATTCAAATTTATTTATTTTCATTATTTCAATTATATGTACATATGTAAAATATTTCTCATAACCCTTTTAAGCGTATGCCAACTGAAACGTCTACCAACGTTGGACTCTCATGCTGAACTGAATCGAAAATGTAGTGAACTGGACCAGCTGCTGGCTCTTCGATATGTACATAGTTGCACTAAATGTGATGTACCTCATATCCGTATCCATAATGCTGACACACATACACACACACCTAGTGGCACATATCTCTTTGCTCTATCGTAAATGCGTCTGCTTATTGTGTCAGACAGTGCGTATACGTAACGTCTGCGGCGAGCAAAGGCCATTGCAAAAACATATTAAAAGCGCTCTCTCTGCTCATAAATTTGAGCAACTAAGCACCAGTGTTGCCACTGCCTTAGCCTTTATATTGTATCCAAATCAGTGTTGCCAGAACTTTTTGGGCCGACCGGCTAGATTGGCAAAAAAAAGCGGCTAAAAACGGCTAAAATGTTTTAGTGAAATTTCACATAGACTCTGGCAAAAAACGGCTAAAATGTTTTAGTGAAAATTCACATGCTTTATTTAAATAAATCGCAAGAAACGAAAGACTAGTTAACACCATTAATTTATATCGAGTGTATATTCCTCATCATCAAATGAATCACTATTGTATATATCACCTGAATTCATTAATTTTAAGAGATCGTCATCTACATTAAAATTATGGCAGCATTTTTCTTCACGTTTTAAACCGTATCTTATATATAAAATAGCGTTTAACGTTTTTACATACATTGGATTTCTTTGCTTAGTTTTTATTATATTCATTGAACTAAATATTCGCTCTAC
>NW_016163905.1:4365-4494 GCF_001687245.7 Rhagoletis zephyria | reverse complement strand
TTACTCTTAATGCATTTCCAACCGAAAAAAGTCAATTTTTTTTAGTGTGGCATTATTATTAGGGAGGCGTTGGCGTAATTCCTTTATTAAAGTGATAATAAAATACCGACCATTTTCTCGAATTATTTT
>NW_016163905.1:0-4032 GCF_001687245.7 Rhagoletis zephyria | reverse complement strand
GTTTTTAAATACTCTTCAAAACTGTGATAAAACTGAGGAAATGGAGCAAGGTATGGTTCCAACGGGGAGCATATAGGATCAAATGTGTCCGCGCTAATAACCACTAGGGAGCATAGATGCGAAAGTAAAACATTGAGTTCATTAAAAATCTTCATTGGGTCTGCATTATTGCTTTCGAACAACTTGTTTACTTTTTGCACCTGAAAATTAGGCAAATAGTAAAATCGGCTAAAAACGGCTAACTTTTTTTTACAAACCGGCTAACAAATCGGCTGCCGGCTAGATCGAATTTTCTCCGGCTAGTTGCTATCAAAACCGGCTAAATCTAGCCGGAAAACGGCTAAAATGGCAACGCTGATCCAAATATATCCACCGAAAAGAGCGGACATTTTTACACAGTACATCTATGGAAGGGAAACTCGGCCCCTTAGCAAACTTATTAACATGTAGTCAGTATACTTAGACACGGTTTTGGGAAACAAAGGCCCGTAGTTATAATCAAAATTAAGTCGAATCTAAAGTTAATTGCACCTTTTTGACATAATTTTTGATGAGACACCTGTCAAAAAAGCCGAAACTAACTTTAGTGTTGACTTAATTTTGACTATAACTACGGGCCTTTGTTTCCCAGATCTGTTTCTGAGAATGGAAAAATACTGACTACAACTACGGGCCAAAGTTTCCGCATGTTCAATGTTTATTACTACGATTAGATTCCAACAAATAATACATGTAAAAATGTTTCCTATTCTATGAAAATAATACTAATTGAAACTAACTTTGACCTGTTACATTTACAGCGGGTTTCACCAGTAATTTTAATAAAAAATCATTTTTTATTTTCTGTCAATTTCCTTATAAAAATTTAATTATTATTCACCTAAATTGCTCTCGTGAAATTGGTTGTTAGTTCAGTAAATTGTTATTTCCTGCTATTATGATTACAATAGGGCTGCCCAGGATGTTGTGGAAATGGTCCTGGATTTACAGTTGGAATTGCCTTTGCAAATTTTGGCTTGCTGCGATATGGCATCGTGTGCATTTTATTGTTGGGAATTTACAAATACAACGAATATGCAAATGCAAGAGCACAAGATCCTGAACAGCCCTAATGTTTTTCAAGCACACTGGTGGATTAGAAGGTATCTATGAAATTAAAAAAATTCTCAAAAATTTGCATTTGTCTGTAAATTCCGCCTTCAAGAAAAATTTCTATTTCCGGCGTGTCTGAATTTTTGCTTAACGACATATAGCTGAAAACTTAGAAGCTACAGGTTATTTTTAGTACAGTCAAGTTATTGTTGAAAATTAGTCATCGGCATTGTTGTCAATTTCCTTTGAATGCTAAGAGAAGGGTTGCTCGAGATGTAAAAGTTGATTTTTTTCGCATTACAGTTAACCACTACAGAACGGAAAAGCTTTTAAAATTTGCAAATTACTTGGTTTTATTAAATGCACGTTTATGTAGCTAAGAAATTAATTTTTCAAAGTCACAAAAATAAAGGAAAATTTCTTGCATATAGGATGTGCAGCCAACTATTCAAAACGTTATAATAGCTCGTACATAAATTAAAAACACAATGTCCTTCAACTTACGAATACTTATGGGAAAAGGTATCCAAAATTACACTGAGAAAAAAACGAAGTGTCCCTCAAAATTTAAGGTGAAAATATAATATATTTATTTAATATATCCAATTGTATACATATGTATCAAAACGGTCACACTGCTGAGCACTCTGCGCTGAATTCGTTTGTATGCTGAGCGCCAACTGCTGACTGTGCCATTAACAATTGTCGCTCTCTTTTGGGGTTCTTTCATATTGGCTCCCTCCCCGCTGGTTAACAAGTGGTCAAGTGTTGACAAAGTCAAGGATTTCGCATTGCACTGACATGCACTATGCTTACTGCTACTGTCGCTGAACGCTTAGTGCTCTTATGTTGCCACTCAAACTAGATGTGTCCAGTGTTTTCAATAAACAAAAAGTTATTACATGTTCACCTTTTTGTGCTCAAGGATTTGCAGAGATTTCATTTTGACAACATGAATTATGGTTGCTCCCGTTAGAGCACTTAGCGGGTGGTAGTTTAAGTGTCCTTGTTGTACATAAATATGTTTTGTTAATAATAGGTACATTTTTGGCTCTTAACCTTTTGCTAAGTGTTTGGTCGAGCTTCTTCTCCAAACACGCTACTATACCTGCTAGTCTATGTGCAAATAAACTCCAAAGATTGGCTTCGTTCTCCGCTATAGGATCTCAATAAGAACTCAGAATATATTCTTTAACGGACCTTGGCCGGACTTGGAATTGACCCGATACATTCCAGTTTATCGATGAATTTCCAGATATATGTCGACAATTTGTTAAATATAAAAACCTCTAAAATCTGATAACTCAAAAAATCTTGATAGCTCGACTTATTTCGATGATTGCCGATAAATTTCGTTAATAGTGCATTTCGAGAGCTCGATAAATTTCGGTAACTCAAAAGCGTATATATGTCAATATCAATTGATAACTCGCTAATATTTGTATATCCCTATAAATTCCGATACTCGATTAATTTTGATGCCTCCAAATTTCAATCTCATTCAAACTCAATCAAAATTCAAACTTGTTACTTTCTGGTAACAGGATAAAACTCGACAAGCAGTGATAACTCGATGGACTTATATATAAACTTGAAGTTTTGGTAACTCGGTATATTTTGAAAATTTCATCGTAAAAAATTCAGCAAATCAATAAATATTGATAACTCTGTAAGTTGAAAGAACTCTATGCATTACGATAACTCGATAAGTTTCATTAAGTCCACAAATTCAATAAATATCGACAATATGATAAATGTCATTAACTTGATAATTTTCGATCATCCCATAAGTTCTTCAATTTCGCCTTCACTTTTTCCTAATCGTTATCATTTATCCTTATTACAAAGCTTAATTTCAAATAAGAAGTAAAATAAAATTGAAAACAACTCAAATTGAAAAATTTGCACCAACCACTGTACACAAATACGGTAATTTTTCAACGACGATTTTGGCTACAATTTTCAACCAATTTTCAAACCATGAAACTCTCCTCTGGCTGGTTTTGGAATCGGTGGACAAAATTTATGTGAGCGTATTAAACTACAGATTCTAACTAAGTACCCTAGAAGGCTCAAAGTTATTGACTAGTTCTAAGTCCCTACGCAGAACGACAAAACTAAAGAACTACAAACACAGTAACTCTCAGACCTACTGCGGCATCATTGAAGGGATTGGATCTAGAAAGTAACTGTTGTTAATAAATCTCAGTTACGTGCGCTTGCTTTGCTCTTACTATGTGCCTTCTTATTGAAATATTAACCTATTGGACCGATGCTCCAGTATATTTTTTAGCCTTAACGTTTCTTAATATTTCGACCGGACTAAATGTTTATGATGATAGATAACTCATACGCCATGCCAAACGAGTAAATAAGGCTGGCAGGCAAGTAGTCAAGTAGACTCGGGATCTATGTGGACTTTTGGTAATTTATTTGAGTGTAGTAATAAAACACTGGGTTTTAAAACTCAAAGCTAAAGGATGTGCTACTACTTGCCGGTCAAAGTATAAACTTTTATATGGCTGCAACTTTAATATTTATTAACTAATTGTTACGATTCAAAGGAAGAATTCGTCACTTTCCAAAATGCTTAATTTTATGCGACGTAAAGTTCTGTTTATAGGGGCAGAAATTGAGTTATTAGAATTTAGTAGGTTAGGTCGACAAGGTCTTAAAAGGACGTATAGAAAAAATCCGCTGACAGTTAAACCGTTAAAAAAATGCAAAAAGTAATTTATTATGCACACGAGGATCATCAGAATTTCTTTTAGCAACAGTGAAGTATAATTTTTCAGCATTGTTAAGAGAGCAATAATCAATTAACATTTTCGATAACCAAGTGATTTTAGAAACTCTACAAGTTCAAATTCATGTGGGGCTGTCATATTACGCGTCAAAGACAAATGCTGGAATGGGGAAAATTCAGACCAAGATTGAATA
>NW_016163904.1:31525-34152 GCF_001687245.7 Rhagoletis zephyria | reverse complement strand
TCTAAATGGATCAAAGGTATCGTAAAAAGTTAAGTCGAAACATAAATTCCAATAAGTGCCTGTAACAAAGTTTCAAGTTAGTAGAGGACGATTTACTAGGAGAATATGCAAAACTCTCTACCAAACCCAATTACTGTATGCACATCCGAAAGAAAATCTCGGAATATTCCAGCAAAAGCCAACCTTTGCGAGTTTAATATTAAAACATCGAAGACTGCAAAAATCTAAAACAAGAACAATGAATAGAGCAAAAGTTCACAAAAAACAATCACATCGTAGAAAAAATGCATGTAGAAAGCATAACGACAACAATTACTGCCGCAATCACCACCTGCAACACAACCGCGAACAACACAGAAAGCACAGAATATTACAAAGCAACTAACAACATTTTCGTATTTCTGTCCTTACAAATGTCATTGAGTAGGGCATCGCATATACATACATATACAACAGCACACATTTGCAGCTTAGAATACATATTACTAGAGAAACGAAATGAACGAATCGCACAGT
Source organism: Rhagoletis zephyria (assembly GCF_001687245.7). NCBI lineage: Eukaryota > Metazoa > Arthropoda > Insecta > Diptera > Tephritidae > Rhagoletis > Rhagoletis zephyria. The sequence continues at coordinate 33,636 of NW_016163904.1, read as the reverse complement.
AGAGAAATGCTAAACATTTTAGGCAAAAAAGCTGAAAAAAACGAATATTCAAAAAAAAGAAAGTATAATTTTGCTGGTGGTAAAAAGTGTTTGGGAAGAGGGTCACCGCGTAAAGTAAATGTGGACAGAATGTAAAGAACTTTTGATGCGAGTAGGCAGTGAGTGGCAAATCGTTGATGAAATAAGAAAAATTGCAGCTCACACATTTCAGTGTTAAAACACACGCATGCACATATGTAAACATATACTCACACACTTTTACATAGAGTTGTTTCGGCAATCAGCGACAGCAGGACCTGCTGCTGCTGCTGCAAGTATTTCAAAATTCCGTTTTTTGTCGCTATTTGCGCCATAAATTATATTTCGCACTCACACACACACTCATGCCATGCAAATATACATATTTGCAATTTCACAAGAGCATAAACAAACTCGCAAACACTTTGTTATGCAAACAAACATATTTACGTATATGCACTCACACAAGTGTGGAGCATATGCAAACTTAGTTGGACGCAAATAGTCGTATGTTTGTATGTATGTACGTGTGTGTGTTTGTGCAGCGTGACGATCTAACTGCCATTGTTAGATGCGGCCCGCCTCATTCCAATGTATGCAAGTGTGTTCGTAACTGTGTCTGCTGTATGCGGTTGCTGGTGACATGTGGCATTTGCAGCCGCCACATTGCAAGCGTGAGATTTGTAACATTTTCATTGTTTTGCTGCTGCGCATTTTTCTCTACTATTTTTCACAACTGACAGTTTCAAACTTGTCATACTTTAGTAAGCATTTTCACTCCCCCTACCTCGGCGTTACGATTTCTTATTTTCAACTATTTTTTTGAAGCTTTTATAGCCAACAATATTTTTCTATGCATACTTTTAGGCGACTAACCATTTGGCGCATATGTATATGAGTATTATAAAAAATGAACGCCAATGCATACACATATGCGGGCATACATACATACTAGGGATGTTAATTTTTCGGCTTTTTCCGATCCCGGGATTTTCGAGGTGGCGTTGTCACAATCCCGGGATTAGTCCTGGGGTTTAGATATGCATTACTTTTTAACAACTTGAATCGAAAAAATTGCTTCGTTGTTGTTTGAGAAGCTCTCCTACTATCAAGTATATAATAAATAAATGGGTTTGAAACCTACTTTTTTATTTAAAGTGGCGTTTTTATTTTTTCTCTCTAACCGCAGGATTTATTTTGAAGGACTTTGTAATTTCAAAGATATGATTAATTCCAAAAATTACTAAATAAATTCAATGCATGTAGAATAAAAATATGGGTAACAAATGCAATAGGAAATTTCTTTAGAATTTAAAAAATTTAAATTTGTTGGATTCACAACGACGGATAGGTAATTTGTAAGCTGGCAAAGTTAGAAGAACGAAATTCGAGTATGTTATCGAGTTTATATAAGCCCTTAACATAGAACTTTTTCAAAAACAATAATTGGGAAATTTAAAAATTTTGAAATGACATTTTCAATATTTATCAGCCCTTCTGCACCAGAGACTTGAATCTGTTTAAATTCTACAGGCTTTCCTCATTCTTTTTATACCCATACTTCTACTCTAAGCACATTTCTCTGAATTTTTAAATCATTTCGTCAGAGCGAAAAACTAAAAACGCAGTTTTACTATATTTGGCCCATGGTTTCGTGAATATATTGATATATGTGTATAAAATTTACTATCGCGCGGTGTTATATGTATGTATAATGAGCTACACATTTATAAAAAAATATTAATTATTAAATAAAACAAGTAAGAAAGTCTAAGTTCGGGCGGAGCCGAACATTAAATACCCGGCGCAAATATTAAATATATGTTTTTTCACCTTTCCGAAACCTACCGCTAGATTGTAAGCCGGGGTGTATCAATTTTGACTAAATTAGCGTCCTTCAATTTCGAAATATTAAAGTTTCAAGCATTTCTGAAATTTACCTTTATATGAAAAGCGGCCGTTATTTTAGTCCGATTTCAATAATTTTCAATGCTTTGCTTTCATGTGGCAAGCACAATAACCACACCGAGTTTGGTACAAATTGGTAGAACGGTTACCGATATACATATATGTGATCATAAGTGGGCGGTGCC
>NW_016163904.1:21428-28762 GCF_001687245.7 Rhagoletis zephyria | reverse complement strand
ACGTTCTGATCATATAAGTATACATTTTCATGGGTCTATCTCTTTTTGTTCTGGTACTTACAAACATCGGACCAAAGTTATAATACCATTTCATGCTCATGAAAGGTATAAAAAGTAACGATTATTTTGCGAGCAAAAAATAAAACTTAAAACGTAACGATTATTTTCCGAGCAAAAAATAAAACTTAAAACGTAACCATTATTTTCCGAGCAAAAAATAAAACTCAAAACGTAACGATTATTTTCCAAGCAAAAAATAAAACTTAAAATGTAACGATTATTTTCCGAGCAAAAAATTTAACGCAAAACATAAAGAGTATTTTCTGAGTAAAAAATAAAACTCAAAAAACAATCGTTATGTTTTGAGCAAAAAATAAAACTCAGTTAATAACGATTAAAAAGTGATTTTTATAAGAAAAGTTATAACCGTTACTGTCCCTAGCTTTAACGCATAATAATATTGGCAAATCACATCCATTGGGCCAATCGTAACACACGAGGGTTCGATATACTCAATGGTGCAACAGGTCGATTTAGTCTGACATTTACGGCACCTTTTCTCACTTGCCGATTTTTAATAATAACTCGACCTCAGCACCACCTGGCAGCTCTTTTTGCAATTGGACTGCCTTTACAGTCCCCTATACATGTTTTGAATATTCGCCAAACCGGATCGTAAAAAAGATTCGTAGTAATAACTCAAATCCAGCGCCAACTGGCGGATTAAATTGTGAAACTAAACTATCCAGAGACCCATTCAAATACACACACAAAATGTTGTAAAAATCCCTCCTGCTATTTAGGATTTCACTCACAAATATACCTACAGAAGGATTATATACAAATTCAAAGATAAATAGAAGTCAGTACGTTTGTACTTTTCCACGCCCCCTTTTTAAAGAGTCAATTTTTCTCAATGAGTATGGGATTAATTTCATATATCTGCATACGAAGTGTTCCTGTACCATGAACACTTACAGAGATGTGCAGTAAGAAATTCGGCTTGTATTTTCTCCATGACTATGCGATTAATATCATATATCACTATACCAAGTTCCAGTACTCTATAAAGAACAGTAAGAAAAATTCGACTTGTATGGGAGGTGGCACGCCCGTATAAAGTTCAAGTACTCTACCATGAACACTCCCAGAGATACTTATTATGAAAAATTCGGTTTGTATGGGAGGTGCCACGCCCCCTTTTCAAATAGGCCGAATTTTTCTTCATGAGTGTGCGATTGATTTCTTATATCTCCATACCAAGTTCCAGTACTCTACCGTGAACATTTCCAGAGATATACAGTATGACAATTTCGGTTTGTATAGGAGGTACCACGCCCTCCATAAGNTATGAAAAATTCGGTTTGTATGGGAGGTGCCACGCCCCCTTTTCAAATAGGCCGAATTTTTCTTCATGAGTGTGCGATTGATTTCTTATATCTCCATACCAAGTTCCAGTACTCTACCGTGAACATTTCCAGAGATATACAGTATGACAATTTCGGTTTGTATAGGAGGTACCACGCCCTCCATAAGTATGTGATTGATTTCATATATTTCCGTACGAAGTTCAAAAATTTTACCATGATTTTTCTAAAAGAATATGCAATTGATTTTAATTATCTCCACACCAAGTTCCAGTACTCTACCATGAACATTTCCAGAGATATGCAGTATGAAAAATTCGGTTTGTATGGGAAGTGCCACGCGCCCTTTTCAAATACCTCAAATTTTTATCCAAGAGTAGGGGATTGATTTCATATATCTCCATACCAAGTTCCAATACTCTACCATAAATACTTCCAGAGATGTGCAGTATAAAAATTTCGGTTTTAAAGGGAAGTGCCACGCCCCCTTTTCCAATAGGTCTAATTTTTCTCCAAGATTATGCGATCGATTTCATATGCGCGAATACCAAGTTCCATCACTCTACCATGAACATTTCCGGAGATATGCAGTATGAATATTCGGTTTGTATGGGAAGTACCACGCCCCCTTTTCCGATAGTTCCAATTTTTCTCGAAGAGTATGCGATGGATTTCATATATCTCCATACCAAGTTCCAGAACTCTACCATGAACATTTCCAGAGATATGGACTATGAAAAATTTGGTTCGTATGGGAGGTTCCACGCCCCTTTTATATATCGAATTTTTTTTATCTGATAACCATCCCTTCAATGTCTGCAGCAGATGTCCGGAATTTCAAAAAAATCGGTTTAGCCGTTCTCGAGCTTTGCGATATACATATATGGATAAGAGATGCTGCTTTTAATATTGCGCTCACTTACGTATGTACAAAAAAACATAGCAGCAGGGTTTTTATGCGTAATTATATAAATACATATGTATGTACATAAATATGCATATCAGATGTAAGTGTTATCAGCAACGTTAGTTGCAACATAAACAAATCTACATACATAATAGAGGGCTGCATGAATTCATTCAAACTTCTAGCCAAACAGAGTAAAGTAGATTTGAATATTTTACTTCGCATACAAAACACTCAGCGTTTGGAATTTTGTAAGTTATGAATATACATTTTGTTTTAAACTTTCTATCTTCAAATGGAAGAATGTGAATGAATGAATGGAAAACAATTACATCATTCAAACTCATTTCGGTAAAAGTTTTTTCTACAAACAATTTTGTTCGTATTGTAATAGAAGCGCATCAATACATACATACATACATATGTATGTTTGTGCATATGTGCACAGAAAAAATATTTTTGGATATTCATACAAAAAATTTTCATTTATTTCAATTCAATTTATTTTCACTTTGCTTGAATAATGTAATCTCGACACATATATCAGAACAGGTATTCACTCAAACTCAAAATAATTTGAAGCCGAAACTATTCATTCGTTTTGTATATGAATAATTCATAAGCCGTTTTGAGTGAATTCATGCAGCCCTCTAATATATAATTGCCTACATTATTTCTCCATGAACTGTACATACATATTTGTTTTTTTAACATAAGAAACAACATTAACGTTAACATTAGCACGTATGTATATGTATACATAACCCTTGCTTTGCGCTGTTATGTGGGCATGTATGTAAGTTTCATAGGATTCTTAAAGTCCTGCAGTTCCATTTTTAGGGAAGTATTTAAACTTTTTTTCCTAAGACAATGAGAAGCCCATCCAGAACCTACAACCGAAATTTAAAAAAATCGGTACAGCCGATCTCGAACTTTGCGAACAGAAAAATAACGGCTTTCAAAATATAAGTATAGATATATACAGAAAATTTTATTCTTACAGTCTGTTATCATCAAACGAGATTTTGATTGAAATATGTGTGTATAACCTTTTTGAAAAGATTATGAATAAAGTTACTATTTAAATTCCTAAAAGCAAAAGTAAGGCTGGCTAAATCGCTACAAAATTTCTTGACAAAAATTTCTTAGAAATATAATGGAAACGAGCTCTTAACCTAGGCATCTCCTCCTTGAAGCGAATCGCGATATAACAGTAAGGGCGCCATTAGGTTTATTATATTTATATTATATGGTTGGAATAGTGCTGTTTATGATATACTGCTGTTAGTCCAAAAGGTCGATGCTCGAATTAGCAACGCTTCGGATTGATCTGGACCGAAACCACAACAGTAAGTTTTTGCGGATATAATGTCTCACGGCGGCCATTTACGGCTGTTCACTATCCAATATTTGATAATTTTGCTTACTAATATAACCGCCGAGCATTAACTGGTATTTATCATTGGAAAATATTTTTTTTTGTTTGGTTCTTGTTGTTATCAATGCCAATACTATAAAAAAAGAAGATTTAAAATGTCGGAAAAAATATATCTCTGCAGACGTTTTTATAAAGAACAAGTAAGAAAGTCTAAGTTCGGGCGGAGCCGAACATTAAATGCCCGGCGCAAGTATTAAATATATGATTTAAACCCTTCCCGAAAGCTACCACTACATGGTAAGCCGGGGTGTATCAATTTTGAGTAAATTAGCGTCCTTAAATCTCGAAATATTGAAGTTTCAAGCATTTCTGAAATTTACCGTTATATGAAAGCGGCCTCAATTTTAGTTCGATTTCAATAATTTTCAACGGTTTGCTTTTATGTGGCAAACACAATAACCATACCGAGTTTGGTACAAATTAGTAGAACGGTTACCGTGATTCATATATGTGATCATAAGTGGACGGTGCCAGGCCAATTTTCCAAAATTTTATCATAAACCTATTTCTTGGTAAAGAATTGTTGCAACCATCAATTTTGAATCAATTAGCTTCTATATATACTGATTTATCGAAGATTTCGTATTTCTATAAATTACCGTTATATGGGATGTGGTCCGGTATTGTCATTTATCTTTATGTTCATGCAGTGTGTGGTATTGTCCGATTTTAAAAATTTGCGGCCATTTGGTGTGCTGTAGTAAGGCTAACAACTGAACCAAGTTTGGAAGAAAGTGGTGCTGCGGTTACCAAGATAAACACATGTAACCATAAGTAGGCGTGGCTACGCCCACTTTCCAAAAATTTATTATATACTTATTTTTCGTCAAAAAATTATTGTAAATATCAAGTTTGAGTGAATAATCTTCAGTAGTTACTAAAATATTTCGTATTTCTCTGAATTACACAATTACAATTGCACAAAAGCGCTCGGGTATAAAAAAAGATCATACACAAAATATTCATACCAACAAATTTCTGGAAAATTTTAAAATTTTAGTAAATTGTAACTCTTCTGTACAGTAGTAAACCCACCACGAATATTTCTGTTTATGTTTTTACTTACACTGCCGGAACAAAGTATTGGTAGTAATTTTTCACAATATATGCAACAATTTTCATTCTAATATTTTTCCGCTAATTTCGCATAAAAATATGGTTCATTCTACAAAAAAAAAAACATAAAAATATAATTTCTAAACTTGTACCAAACTCGCGAAAATTCAGAAAATTTTCATGAAAATTTTAAACTTTTTAATCAGATTTTTCGAGTTTTTTTGAGTATGCAGATTTGTAGCCCAATCAATTTTATTATAATGAAGTGCGAGTTTTGAGTAGCTAGGAATTGCCGTTGATTTTTGGCAATTTTTTTTCACGCAGTTTCTTCCGTACAAATTTTTTTTTTTCGAAAATACTTTATATGGAAAAAATGCAAAACACATTCACCAAAGAAATTCTCAAAAATCAACGCAATTTCACGACTGCGAACTTTCATTTTTTTACTAGAATTTAATGGGCTGAAAAACTCCATACTCAAAAAAATTCTAAAAAATCTGATTAAAAAGTTGAAAATTTTGATGAAAATGTGCTGAATTTTCGCGAGTTTTGCACAAAGTTTACGAATTATATTTTATGTTTTTTGTTGTTGAATGAACCATATTTTTATACAAAATTGGCGGAAAAATATTAGAATACAAATTGTTGCATATATTGTGAAAAATTTTCTGTGCCAACACTTTGTTCCGGCAGTGTATATTTTTTAACTGAATAATTGCAATTTTCAAATCAGTTGTCGGTATCATTCACTTATGCATTACGGTATTTGTAACTGCAATCACAGTCATAAATCATAGGCAGGCAAAAGACGTAAACAACAATAAAAACACCACAGAAAATGTAGCCATATACCACAGAAAAAGTGACAAATCACAGGAAATTGTAAATACGTAAAAGGCAACTTAGAGAAAAAATTGCTTACAAGAATACAAAGTGGTAACAAATCCTTTAAGGTGAGCTGGAAAAGAATGACGGTAAGCAAAGCAAGACATAAATAAAAATAAAATAAAAAATTACAAGAAAAAGGTACAGGCAAATATAGAGGAGTTTTTTCCATACAAAAAAGGAAACAGCCAGCTGCAATGAAGGAAGTAATAAAATAGGGAAAATGAGCAAATGAATGAAACTTAGGACGGTATGCAAAATTGTGATAAAATGATGAAGGCCCTTAAGGTAAATATATGCAAATGTATACATCTATGTATGTATGTATGCACATATACTATACATATGGGTATATATGGGAAACTGACATTCCACAGCCACTTACAGTTTGCTTGCGGATGAGTTACAATTTTTCGTTTTCCAAAAAGCAAAAAAAAAGTTACAACCAGGGTTGCCGGTGACGAAAAAAATACTTACCGTCCACTAGAAAAAAATCAACCAAATCTGGAAAATATCTGTCAATGACTTGTTTATAGTTATTTTAATAAAAACTATAGTTTTGTTATTTTTTTAGTTATTTCAATTACAACCATACTTTTTCTTATTTTATTAGTTATTTGAATTTATAATATAATTTATAATATAAAGATAACTACGAAAAATAAAGCGGGAAAAGTTAAACAAAAATCTACTAAAATAAAATAAAAATTTACCTTTTTACCAACCCAAATTTTTTCTACCAATTTTGGTAACAATTTACCAAAGTGGCAACCTTGGTTACAAAAGAAAAGAGTGCACGCGCATTTTCTCCATTGGCTATAAATCAAAAATTCTGAAATGCCGCGACAAAGCGCTGGCAAATTGTAACGCTACACGTAAGGTGTGTGTTTGTATGTACCTACATAGTAGTAACACATGGAGGCGCGCACAGAAATATTTCGTAAGGTGTTGCGCACCTTACACCAATCTTTACATTGCAGGGCTGCGAGTTCGCAAGTTTGCTGTGACACATGTCAAATGCTTTGCTCGCTGCGCGCTGAAGCGGAGAGGTTATATGGTTGAAAATTTACTGCCAATTGCTTGCGCTGACGAGCGTTGTTCTTCTATGTATGTACTACATATTTGTCGTTTTGAGTTATTTTTTTTTATCAATGTGGCCTGTTTGGGTTGTTGCCTATATATGAAGGCGTTGAATTTTTCATGCATATCGTTGGTGTTGCGCTGTTGTTTTGCAATGGCTGCCACAGGTGTTGGATGTGTGCGCTGGCAAATTTCAATTTTCGATATTTTTTCCTTTTGCATGCCATTATCTTGTTTTTAATTTAGTTGATGTTTTGTGTTTTTTAAGTATTTTGCTGTGAAGTGGAGAGAACACAAATTGGAGTTGTAGGTGTAAATGTGTTCACGACTTTAATGCATACAAAGGGATCTGAAATTTTTGGTGATATTTTAAGTGTTTAAATGTACTAGAAGTATTGAGGAATATTTTTTTTTAAATCTCAGTTCACACTTTTTTCTCTTTACTGCCCGGCGGTTAAAAAAATGTTACTTATTCCCACAAAATCTGGCCGAGCTGATTTTTTTTTGTACGCGAGCCAATTATATGTGGCCGTATAGCTTTCATCAAACGTTGGGCTAAAGAATTCAGAGATCCTTATGTCACGAAAGCTCTCTTCACCTG
>NW_016163904.1:16158-20353 GCF_001687245.7 Rhagoletis zephyria | reverse complement strand
TCAATACCAACCTACCTTGGATTAAGGGAAACCTACATACCAAATTTCGTTGAGATATCTCAATTTTTGCTCGAGTTATCGTGTACACGGACAGACGGACAGACAGACAGACATGGCTTAATCGATTTATTTTTTCATGCTGATCATTTATGTATACATTTGTCTATATCTATCTCGATTCGTTTTGGCTGTTACAAACAACCGTTATGTGAACAAAATTAATATACCCATGTGCACAAGTGCGCTCGGGTATAAAAAGAAATATAGCCAATACTGGTCAAGAAAAAGAGTTTTTATTATTGCCATCAGTGCAAATTACAAATCCCGAAAATCCCGGGACTTCTTGCCATGAATCCCGGGATTTTCGAGACCTTAAAAAGTTCGGGATCCATTAACATTCCTTATACATACATAAATTCGAATGTGTACATGTGTGAAATATATATATATCTGCATTTGCTCGAGTATTTTCGCTTGTATTTTTACTCGACACACACTCGTCTGTGTATTTTGGAAAGTGTTTGTATTTTTAACAACCACCACTGTGTACTTTGCTGCTTTGCTACGGTTATTTTTTACTCAAAAAAATATAGCTCCAGCGAAATTGTGAAAAATTGTTTTGTTTTTTTATTTGTTTTTTTTGCTAGCTGCACATAATGTTTGCGTAAAACTTAGTGATGAAATCTTGTTTGCTGCAGCCACGCCGAAAACTGTGTTGCTGACATTTAAGCGGAAACAATTTGTGGTAGGAAAATCAAAAAAAAAAAAAACTTGAAATGTAAAAGAAATTTTATGTAAAAATTTCATTTTATTGCGGAAATTGAATGTTTGGCAAAATATTTAAAAATGTTGTGGAACGCATGTAAATTTAATGCAACGCCATAGTAAAAAGGAGAATGCGAAATTCAAATTCAAATTATTTGCATTGCATTTAAAGCTTCTAAGGGCCGTCTTCTGAAGTAACCTTTAACTTTAAAGCTCACTTTATATTTAAAGGCAGGATTAAAAGCTGTCTAAAGTTAAGCATTTCTATCATCGGTTTTTAACGTATTTATGTTTCTTGGTTGTAAACCAATTTAAAACCGATAATAAAATGCTTTACTTTAGACACAATCATAAATTTTAATGCAATCTTTAAATATAAAATGAGCTTTAAAGTCAAAGGTTACTTAAGAAAGCGACCCTAAGACGGTAAATTTTAAAAGTACGCAATAAAATGGATTCCTTACCTCTTAACAGCGAGATTTCTCTATTAGGTTCATTCGGCTTTTTCGTGTGTGTTTTAGCTGTTTCAGTAAAGATTTGCGCAAGATTTTTGCCTCTTTTGGGATTTTTACCGTTTTTTTTTGAACTTCTGCGGTTTTTTGTAAAACTCCGTATTTTATATGGGACATTTCAGCGTTCTCTTAAGCGTTACCAGGTACATTGGTTTATGTAAATTTTATTTATTTTTTGTTTTACGAAAAGTAAAATTATTAAGTAAACACGCACTGAATTTTGATGGCATTTCCATTTTATAACAAATTTTGAACTATTCAATTTAGCTGTTGCAGGGCCTTAATATTTCGAGGCATTTTTCAATTACCTTTGCACACGAGTCGGACAATAAATCGGCCATAACTTGACATACATAAATTTTCATTAAATTGCTTCCAAGCTCGCAAAAAGTCGGTATTTCGCGTAGCATCACAAAAAAAAAAACCCAAAGGAGTTAGGTCAAAAGATTTTTGTAACCAAACCACATCACAGAATCTCGAGTACAGGGTGCGTCAATTATTTGAGGACACTCACTATATTCGTAAAACTTCGTAAACATAGGTTTCTTAATTTTTCACTATCATAAATGGGAGGAAGTGACACGCTGTTGTCGTTTCCACCGAATTCCTCGGAGTGGACTCACGCTCCCACACCACAATCCATATTGGATACATCGGTGTATAGAGAGATCGCTTCCCGGTCTTCTCCAGTACCTTCTGGATGCATATAACACTTGCACATTACAGGTGAATGTTAGGGTTGGTCTTCTTATGATCCACATCACAGGTTTAGGTTTTTGTCCCCAGTTCTTGCTGAAGAAGTTCTATTTTAGCTGGGTTCAAATTTAGGCAACTTCTCGCAGTTCAGGTGTGTAGCCTTCCCAGGGTTCTTTCAAGAATTTTCCATTGTTAAAAGTACAAATGATATAAGGCATAGGGGTCCAAAATCTCCTTCCTGATTTGGTTATAAATACGACTTTTACCCTTCTCCAACTTTTAGGAATGTAGCACAAAGTTATAGAAGCTTTAGAAATACTCTCTAGTTCACCTCTTCCACCCTCTGAAACAAGGCAGGGTCCAGGGGATGTGAAGAGAGAGAAGCTGTAACGTAAGAGTAAACAATCTTTTTCCTGCTCACAATCGAGTTCAATAGTATACTGCTTGGAGAACGAGGTTCGTCCAAAAGTTGATATTTATTTACCACTACCAGACCCGGCGAACTTCGTCCCGCCCAAAATTAGATTTTTATTTTAAGCAATTTGGTCTAACAGCTTCTCCAACAATTCATATTTTCGATTTGTACTGGTACATTCATCGGCTAAGACTATGGTTTGGTGGTGGTTTGCCGCCTTAAATAACCGAAAGAAAGTGTTATTTCCATGGAAAATTCCCTGGTGGCAAGAATGATCCGGATCTGTAGTGAATGTGCACTAGAAACTTTATCTTATAGTTGGTGGCAATTTCAAAATGAATGCGTATCCTTGTTCAACTGAAATATAATATAACTACATAAGGGGTATTCTCTGAGTCTTGCAAAGCCCTTGCACGGTGCACAGATTGCACGGATTGCACGGCAAAAACCGGTTTTCTTATGGGACAGCTTTGCAAACCGTGCAATCCGTGCACCTTGCAAGGTTTTTGCAAGACTCAGAGAATACCCCTATACATAAACTGAGATTAAATACCTTAAAGGTCAGTTTCGCGAAAGCAATTTAAGTGAAAAATGATTTTTTTTTGTCAGATTCTATAATAAATTAAATTAAAAAAAGAATTTCATTGAATTGCTTTCAGAAAATGGCTTTTAAGGTATTTCGACAGGTGGTGACTTGAGTTTACCACTGCACAACTCAACCCTGATTTCTTGGGTGAAGCTTTAACCAGGGACCGCAAATAACGATTACTTTTGAAAATTTCTACTCAAAAAATCACACTGAATGAGAAATGCTGCGTGCATAAGGAGTACACCAATATATTGATTACTACTCGGAACACCTTCAGCGACACTGATTTTTATTTTTTAATTTTTACTTATAAAAATCAAGTTTAATCATTATTTTTTGAGTTTTGTTTTTTACTCAGAAAATAATCGTTATGTTTTGAGTTTTATTTTTTGCTCGGAAAATAATAGTTACGTTTTAAGTTTTATTTTTTGCTCGGAAAATAATGGTTAAGTTTTAAGTTTTACTTTTTGATCGGAAAATAATCGTTACGCTTTGTGTTTTATTTTTTGCTCAGAAAATAATTCTTACATTTTAAGTTTTATTTTTTGCTCGCAAAATAATCGTTACGTTTTAAGCTTTATTTTTTGCTCGAAAAATAATCGTTACGTTTTAAGCTTTATTTTTTGCTCGGAAAGTTAGCGTTATTTCTTGAGTTTTACTTTTTGCTCAGAAAATAAAACTTAATTTTTGCGTATGCGTATACGTATGCGTGAATAGACAGTGGCAGCTGCATTGAACTTTTAACGCCACTGCGGAGTGGGTAATGAAAATACAGAGAGCAAGAGACAATAATAATTATCTTTATCCTTGTATTTTTATTTATCTTTAACTTTGTCCTGTTCTTCATCTTTATCATTGGCTTTATCCTTCAATATAGGTTGTGAGAGTCTGTAGATTTGTCGTTANTTAAGTTTTATTTTTTGTTCAGAAAATAAGACTTAATTTTTGCGTATGCGTATGCGCTTTTTTGCACTTTTTCTTTAGAAATGTGGTTCGCTTTGTTTCTGCGATGGTATCTGTATTTTCATTACCCACTCCACAGTGGCGTTATAGGTTCAATGCAGCCGCCCCCTGTCTATTTACGCATGCGCATACGCATACCCAAAAATTAAGTTTTATTTTCTGAGCAAAAAATAAAACTCAAGAAATAACGATTATTTTCCGAGCAAAAAATAAAACTTAACAAGTAAGAGCAGCGCTGTCTTCTGCTATGCCGAA
>NW_016163904.1:0-4323 GCF_001687245.7 Rhagoletis zephyria | reverse complement strand
ATTTAAATACAAGTTTCTCAAACTCTGTTAGCGACCCCTAAAAATTTGTGTAACATTTTGAAATTTTCAAGGATGTCTGTATTTGTACGTAGAACTAAATAAAGGGTTGCCACACAAAAAATGTATATGTTGACATTTTTAAGAACATCCTATTTAATATACACGTATGTGTGTATTCACTACAAACATGAAGGAATGCATTTTTATCTGTCTGTGTTCGGGATTATGACGCCAACAAGCGAGGTGAGAAAGAAAGGACAAACTCAAAGAAAGTCACGTACTAAGTTTTATTACTCATTTGCCAAGCGATTTTATTCGTCTCATTCGTGTGTGTATTTTACAAACACATCTACATATGTATATATCTGTGTTCATATGGAAAAGTAGCTTATGTCGAAAGGCTGGCTTTAGTATAAATCGGCATTCGCAGCATACGATTGCGAATGACTCACTGACGCTAAGCCGTTGAACAACTTTTGGCAAATAAACGTGGAAGAAATAGTTCCGATACTAGCAAGTCAATATTCTGATTAAGTCTCATCAAAAAATTCCTTGCCGTTTAAAAAATAAAGGGATTGCCGCATTATACTAAAGCCAGCCTTTCGACATAAGCTACTTTTCCATACGAACACAGATATGTATGTATAAATGCCTTCACATTTATGATATCAATTTTTTTAAGAGTTTCAGACAAAAGTAAATAATTTTATTCACCATATATGTAATTATTTTAATATTTTACGCTAATGTAAATATTTAATATATCAGTATTTGTTTGTCATTGCTATTGACTTTGCTATATTTGAGTTGTGGGCAAAAATATCAGGTCAGTTTATGCTGTAGGTTAATATAGAAAATAACAATATACATATGTACATAAAATATCGTCGACTTAATCTATCTGCCATATTAGATGTCAATCGATTTTCTTAAAATTCGGTTACATAGTGTTTTTAAACCAGATGAAGATGGAGATGAAGATGAAAATGAAGACGAAGATGATGATAAAAAGAAACATAAATATAAACATAAAAAACGATAGAGACAAAGATAAAGATAGGGAATGTGATAAAGATAAAAAAGGAGATACAACTTAAGAATGCGCGTTTTGTTACGGTATGTTATGTTGTGGTATGTGATGTCATATAATATTATGTTATGTTATGTTATGCTATGTAGTATTATGCAATGCTAAGTATTAAGTTAAACCCTAGTACATTTTGAAAGACAACATTATATATTACATTTAAAATAAATTAACTTACTTATTGAGCAAATTTAGAAATAATTTAATTTAGGATCCTTTTTGCAGCAGATATTAAATTAAATATAATTTTTTTGCAATCACTAAAATTCATAAACACAATTTTCCAGAGAGTTAAAAGGTATCATTTTCCAAGTTATTATTGGTTTTTGGTGCATTCTGATCACAAATGTGGCTAAAATCTGGTTTTTGAGAAAAGGATATATGGGAGGTAGTCAAGTCCTTGCACCGAACAAAACAAAATTCGTCACACAGCTTGAGAACATAATTTTACAGACAGTTACCAATTTTCGCTTTATTCTGTTTAAAATTGTGGTTAAAATTAAACTTTTAAAATTAAGGATATATGGGAGGTAGTCATGTCCTTGCACCGAACGAAACGAAATTCACCACACAGCTTAAGGACATAATTTTACATACAGTTACCAATTTTAGTTTTATTCTGTTTATAATTGTAGCTAAAATTAAACTTTTAAAATTAAGGATGTATGGGAGGTAGTCATGTCCTTGCACCGATATTGGCAAAACTTCAAATTTTTCTTGATTTACATATTCTGAAGCAGCACACCAAATTTAATTTTTCTGCAACAACTCCACTAATTTTGACGATTCACTGTAGTGGGGCGAAGCACTGTGAGTACGTGGTACGTGGGCTTACCCTCTTCAATATGAGGTCTCAGTCATTTGATTTGAAAAAGTATTAAGGGATATATCGTGTGCTAAATACCTTTGAGAAATATATATGTATGTATAAAGAATAATTTGAAAATAAGTAAAAGACTTAATTAATCCCTTACAATTTTGTATACACCTTTTTGTGTAACCTAAATTGCATTAACGAGTAAAATTTACTGCGTTTTACCTTCGCCCACTCATTTTGATGCTAGTGATGTATATGTATGTATGTATGTATGTACTTACAAGAAAACTTTCACCGTATGTCTGGCGAAATAAATAACCATATCAAATTAAACATGGCTTATGCATTGACCTAGTTTCCTTTTTTCGACAAACTAATGCGTTGACTAGTGAACCATATTACGCTGCCTAGGACAACGAAGTTATTAACAGATTTCGACTAAATGCATATGTATGTAAATTTAAGCTTATTTTTGCATTGTTACAAGTATATTTGTTTATGTGTATATGTGAAAGTAAGTATGTGCTCTAATGTCCAGTAGCAGCTACTCAAATGGATGCCCATGAGGCGAATAAATATATTTTTTGCCACGCTTTATTTAGCACAGATTTGTATTGACATGTATGTATGTTTGTATGTATGCATCTATGAACAACACAGCATGTAAATGTCCTCAAGCATTGCAAGAGAATCAGACTATGAATAAACAGCCAACATAAATATAATTCTACGGGTTAAAGCTAATACCCATATATGTATGTACAAACAGGCTTTTATTTAGATATTGCTTGAGTGCTTAATTCGTAGTAGGTTTTTCGCATTACCACCCACGCCTAATGTAATAAATAAACGACTAAACCATTGCTCTAATTAGGGCTCGAAATATGGGTCGGCTTTAAGTGCATATTTTTTTCTGTAGTTAATTTATAGTTCATAAAGAGACTGGTTAAGTGGTAAAATCGAAATTTTCGGTGTTATTGTTAATGGTTTGATATTTATTATGGTACCACGACACTTCTATAACAATATCGATAACGATCGAAATAAATGTATAAAATATACACTGACTATAGGACGGAGGGTCACCCAATATAGAGGGCGCAGTGATAGCGTTAACTCGGCAAATAACAATATCCATAATGATTTCCATTACAAAAAGGTGGGAATGATAACGATATGAGTAACGATATTGATGACGAAAATTATGAAGAAAACGAAGATAAAAGTGATAGGTTAGGTTAGGTTGAACTGGATGTATGTATCCATTAGAAGAGAGAGGTATATTTAGATCCAGTTAGCCCGTTGTGGTACCGCGAGAATCCATGAGTGACACTTGAGTTTAAATTCGCCAGAGAGTCAAAAAATTAATGATGAAACGGGCGTATTTCGGCATTCGGCGTTTGCGGCATACTTTCCCAAGAAGCGGTGGCCGATTATAACTCCAGATTTTTTTNAATAGCGAGGCAGCGAAGAATTTTAGAAAGTACTACCTATTGGGATGGCTTTAATTAATTATGTAAGTGTGTGTGCATGCCAGCCTGACTCATATTCTGAAATATGCAAAGTAAAGTATTTGAGATGAAAATGCCGTTACTCAAATATTTTGAACTACTAAAACTTACCAAGTTTTTCCAACTGTCAATTTGTCATGTCGTATGAGCAACTTTCAAATGTATGCATAGGTAATATGAATGAACAGAATTAAACAAGTCTTAACATGACTCTCTCAAGCATCTGTACATATTTACATATATGTAATAATATTCGACCTCATACCCTATCGTCTGTTCTATGCGAGTGTTGAAAAAACAAATCGTTTCTCTATATCCTGCAGCTTCATACATGCATACGCGCTGGCCGGAATTTCAATGATTTCCAGTTGAATACTTAGTATGTCGGTCAGTGCTTTTAATAAAAGACATTCATTTGGATGCCACTTTACCCCCGCACCGGCAGAGCTTACATATTTCAATGCTGCCTTATGAATTAACCATTAGCTGCAGCGTTGACACTATTTTTCCCATTGGCGACAAATGCTTATTGAATTGTGTTGCATATACAGTTCGGTGGCTAGCTAAGTATTTATGATACGGATGGGCTGTGTGCGGTTTTGCTTTAGTAAAAAATTCAGGTCAGTGGAGTTTATTATTATTGAAAATTTTTGCGCTCTGTTGTGGTGGAGAATGTTTGTTGCGTATACATATGCATACATATACACATAAAATAAATTATAAGCAAAAATGTTAAGAGGACAAAGCTAAAACTGGATGTATATACATACATACATTTGTAAGTGCAGACATTCACAAACCACATAGCTGCCCACGTGCATACAATATTTTTCAATCATATATGTATGTATGTAAATATGAACATATGTAACGGGTGATTTTTTTGAGGTTAGGATTTTCATGCATTA
>NW_016163902.1:0-34159 GCF_001687245.7 Rhagoletis zephyria | reverse complement strand
TTTGACCCGTTCTCCAAACAGCAACAAAGAAAGGTGGTTGAAAAAGGCAGTTAGAGGGTTAAGATGTTTCACGAAAATTTCAAGCAAACAACTTTACGGGGTGTCGCTGAACAATGTCTAAAAATTCCATTCCATAGAACTCATCATCAACTTGAATTCATCTTCCTTCCTTGTCTGTTTGAAATTTTCGTTAAACATTTTAACACTCTAACTGCCTTTATTAACTACCTTTCATTAAAGCGGTTTTGAGAACATATCGAAAATGCTCATTTTAGTAATTAGGGAATTTAAATCTATTCTTTCATTAGCATAGATTCTATTGAGCTAACACAGTTACTCAGTATCCACATTTGTATACATCCCCCTCTTTCCAATAGTGCACACCGAATACTATCAAGAGTGAACTGCCAGGAAAGTTTATTTTGCTTATTTTGGAGGAATTTTCACTTCTTTCTTTTACTTTGATTTTCTATGCTGTTTTCGTCTTCTTATTGTTTTTTTTTGCCTTTCTAACAGCTATGCAATTTGTTCTTTTTGGCACTTGGCCATCGACAACTTTTCCGCCGCAAATCATCATATTGATGCATCATAAATTTTCGTTAGGTGCTTAGGTGGTGAGATGTACTGCTGAAGCTATGTAGGATTGATTGCTTTTTGTAACAATATGTCAAAATTGTGTTTAGTGTTTTCTTTTTCCACTCTCACGTCCATTACCAGCAGGCCAGCTCGCCTTATTCCTTGAGTGAGTGCATTTGTGCGAAGTGGACTATAGAAGTATACTACTAATACGTAAGTAAGTAGACATGAAAAATGGTACAAGGTAATTTGTTATTTTTTTTATTTATTTATTGGCTTCTGCGCTTGCATTGACTGTAAAAATATGAATTGTGAACCAAAACCATTTTTCAATAGCAAGAATATGAAACAAATTGAGGTATAGTACGTGAGATTTGTTTAATATAATTTAGACTATAGGTCAGTGGTAGCATTTAAGCTCTTGCAGTAACGAGGAAATACTGTAAATAACTTAACATCATTAAGATTCAGGCAGGAGGAGGTCAATATGTCAGGTGTGAAGTTCTTAGGGGCTGTTCTGAAGGTGGCTTGCTTTCAAACTTGCTCAGATGTTTCGTAATTGCTTCCCCACTTGCCCACCATCAGTGCTTTATATCTACACGCGGGCACGCAGATGATTTAGCCTGTCTTATTACAGTCTCTTCTCTCGCTGCAAAAAAAAAAACACTGAATACGATTGACATTTGATGAATTCAGAATGGAGTTGCCTCTAACGCATTAAAAAGTGGTGCGGCTCTTTTCACTATAAGGAAAAAGGTAAACATCCTTGTTTCCTCTACGCTTGAATGAGACATAATTCAGATTTTCCCGAAGCAAAGTGTAACCCTAGATAGTAAACTTGTATGAAAATACTGCGTTGAACAAAATATGTTCTTCTGTCGACTGGATAAACTCTATAGATATTAAGATGGATTTTCTATATTTGTATTCCCCCACTTTAATAACTACTTTACCTTTCGCTCCATTATCTTCAGTATTCTTCATTTCGCACTCTACAAAATTTCATTGCAGACACAAAACGAACTTCTGCTTATTTAAATCAGTTTTTTTACCTTCTGTGATACTTACATATGCGATGTACTTACATATGTACATATGTGCTCATATAGAAATTCAAAGAAACCCAGTATTCAAATATTCAAGACACGACAAAGTCTGTAAGCTAGCATAGATTATTAAAATAAGTTTTGAAAAAAGTAAAATGTTTAATTACGTCAGTTTGTGGTGCTGTGCTTGATTTTAAATCATATCGAATTTCATAATCTGCTAACGAGCTTAAACCCAACTAACAAGCGTACATATTTAAGTATGTATATATATTTCGTGCATGTTTTTGGCATAAATATTTACGATGAACTTTGCTGCCAAACATTCAAAATAATTTCATATCAGATTTACTGTGATGGCATAGTATTTTTGCATATAGTCCGTACATGCTATGTTGTGCTTGTGCTAAGCTATATATCATCACCTGAAATGCAAAAAGACGTAACAAGCATTATCGTTGAAATGCAATAAGTCATAACTAATAAAAAATTCAAAATTCACTTTTTGATTTATATGATGGATTTCATCGAACTACAACTTCCCACATCATTTTGTGAAAAAAAAATTTAAATATTAGTCACGACTTTTTCCATTTCATTTACGATGTTGTTAGGCCTTTTTGCATTTCAGCTAACGATATGTACAATGATATTGGAAAATTGATTATCAATAGTATGAACTGTGAAATTATGAGTTTGTTTGTAGATGGTTGTAAATGTAAATAAATACATATGTCCGTCCCCACGTAGGCGGTTTTGGGGGTGTTCAAACCCCCTCTGTGGGGGAGCTATTCCAAATAATAATTTTATTTAAAAATAAAATTTTTGTGTTTGTTATTTTTTTTTGTGTGGCTCTTTTCGGCCTCGGCCTTGCCGACCCCTGGTGTATACTGCTTACACATTTTTTTGGTGCTTCACTTCATCAAGTTACCATGTCGCCATGTTGTTCAAATGCACGCACAAGATATTTAGAGCAAAGCCGATTTCATTCGAAATTTGGTGGTTCGTAAAGAGGGAGAATCAAATTTTCTTACTTTTATTTTTACCATTTGAACAGCAGGAATGTAATTATAGCATAATCAAATTTGTTATTGACTATCGTTTTGCATATATGTAGATATGTATGTATGTAGCTAGTATGTTAACATATCCTTGGTATAAGGTTTTATTTCACGTTGAACGCGATTTTTTAAAAATGTATTTAATAAATATCTAATAGAAATTATATCAGTTAAATATTTTTCATTGACCTTCGTATTTATTGTGACCTTTGTGGACCAATCATAAAAAAAAACTACTAGACATGAAAGTAGGAAGCACATAATTATTTTGTTTACTTTTTTATGATTTGATAATATAATCTCTCGAATCATTTGAAAAGATACCTATCGAAGGCGAAAATTTATTTGAATAAAAATACGAAAAAATTTACGTTATGTTATTGGTATTGGTCAAATTTAACCGTTTTTATGACTTTTATTTTCTGTATCAAGAATAATCACTATTTTTGGATTTTTATTTTTTTGATCAATTTTTTCGTTATTTTTTACTTTATTTTTTAAGTTTTTAGATCTCAATGATTTAAATCGGTCATGAAAACACAGCATCCATTATAACGGTTAAAATTATCGAAAATATTAAAAATCGAAAATAACCATTACTTTTTGTCAACAAACGAAATCGCAAAGCACCCATTAAATTTTACCGAAAATATTAAAACTCAAATGTAAAAGTTATTTTGCTGTTACTGCTTTAAAGTGCAGTATGTTGTACGATTTTTAGCGAAATTTTAAGAATAAATTTTGATTTTTCTTTTTTTTATGGGCTTTAATTATACATTTTTTAAATTTAGGTGTGTACATTAAGGTGGTCCTTAAAATCAAATGAGCGATTTATACAGTCTCACCCCTTCAATCGGTAATACCCAAAATCGATACTACCGTAGCCGAAGATATCACATATAAATTTTGGTCCCGATTGTAGTCTGTTAAGGCGTCTTCATAGGGTAATCTGAAACTTGACCCACCCCTGTGCGCCACGCCTTAACCGACTTCAATCGGGGCCAAAATTTCTATGTGATTTCCTCGACTATAGTAGCATCGACGTAGTGGTTGAGGCTTAGGAAATCTGATGTAACAATTTGCTTCCTACATTTAAGGACCACCCTAGTGTACATACATATGTGCATCGTTTAAAAAAATTTAAGTAATTATTTGATTTCTTTAAGTTTTACATTGTTTTTCGGCGCACCAACCAACATCTCTATGAAACTTTATAAATCATACAAGTTTGTATGTAAGTTTGCAAAAAAGAACTCTCACGTGGTAAATGGTCACCTGGATCTACAATCTTTTCCATAAAAGTCCTTAGAGGTCCCGCACGGAGGCGGCCGCGCTGGCATGTAATGCCTCGGATAAGTTGTAGATACCTTTGTAAATGCAAAAGCTCCGAAGGGGAACGCTTTTTGTTTTCATTACAGCTGTATGTGTTGTAACTACTGCTATAACAACAACTATTTTTAGTAAACTAACTATGTTAAATTTTTATGGATTTCCTTCTTTCTGCTTATTACAACCTTTTTGCATTATTTCGCTTTGTGTTAAGCAATCTACTTTATTATATAAATATTTCCTTATCGTTTTCATTGGCGCAATGACTGCTGGATTAAATTTCTTTTATACTCTGGACCCATGGGAAATTTCACTCTATTGATGCGACGTAATTACTCTGTTTCCCCGAGGGTTGATTAAGTTTCCTAATTGTCTGCTTAAAGTTTCTTGTGACCGGATAAGAAGTTAAAAGGTGATATTCAATAGCAGCGAGTTAATTTTAGTGAAAAAGCAAAACCTTATCCACAAAGCACGATATGGTAGTAAGCGACAGTAAGCAACTCAGAGAGAGAGAGAGAGAGACAACTTGTAAAGAAATTTCGATTACAACATTTCGCACCAACCATAACTATAATTTTTTAGCACTCAACATAAAAGTAATGTCACAAAGTATGCCGTCGGGCAAAATCAAGAAAGAAAGAATGATTACAGCGTCCATCAATTACCTGCCACAGCATAACTGGCATTTGGCTACTCTAAAATTAATTAAAATTCATTTACATTTTTAAGCTGAATTGTCACTCTCTCTCTCTAGCGCTTCCATACATAACCTATATATTTCAGTGCTGCTAATCGACTTCAGCACTCAAAAGTTTCCCCTTTTACATAAGTAAACAATTGTTTACTTGCGGCGAGTAAATAATTTCTTCGCCCACAATTCGCTGTACACTGCTATGTAGTACGTAGTGTGTACTTTTGCATGGACCAATTTTCACTCCCGCAGCCAAATTCAAATTAACAAATTTCATGCCACTGCCATTCATTTTACGCTTGCCTTTCATACGTCTTTGCTGTGCGCTCACTTGATGCAGGACGCGTGCGGGACGATATTGTGCTTACGGCGCTGCGAGCCATAAGCGATTGCAACAAAATGCAATGAAATGAAATGTTTACCTGTCAAATGTTAACAAAAAGTGGCATTCAACGCTCAGCGCAACGGGACACAATTCAGGTTGGCGTTTGTCTAAATGTTGGTGACTGAGTGACTGCCTGGCGTGCTGTATGCTGAACGAACGAATGGGCGAGCAGGCAGGTAAACTGACACATTGATGTGATTGCTCGAAATTCGTGTTCTACTTAAATATGGTTTGTGCAGCTAAACACGCGAATTGTAAGCAATGCAATTAAAGTTGTATTCGTTGTGGCAGTGGAAATTAGCTGCGATTCATCGCCGGTTGTACGTAGCGTATACGTTACTGATTGTGTGAACTTTTGTGAAACGAGTGCGGGAAAGGGTTTTTGTGTATACACATGTATGTACATACATACATACATGTATGAGTCACGGTGTAGGCGCGCGGGGACTAGTAAATGTACTGTCTCTTGTGTTGAAAGAAAAAAAAAATATTTAAAAGATTTGGTGCTACAATGCACAGTAATAATAACAAAATGCATATCAGTTAAAAGGAAAAATTGTGTAGAATTAAAAAAAAAAAAAAAATTTTATGGTGGACCAGGACGAATAAGTATTGAAAATGTTCTTTTAAAATTTTATCCTTGAAATCTTTGGAAACTTATGTCAAAAACTAATATGTAAACACATCCTCGAATTTCGTTCGTTTAACTTTTATAGTTTTAGATAAAAAAAAAAATTTACACTTCTCTTTATAAGGTATTGATAATTACAATATACATAAATGAAGATACTGGAATCATAAATTTGAAAATAAAAATTTGAGAAGAAACAATTATTGTATAAAAAAAAATACAAACCGATTTTTAAAAGAATGGAGTAGTTATAAAGGATACGAGAATACTTATATTTTCTTAAACCCAAAGATTTCCATTTATATACACAAAAAAAAATAAAAATTTAATTATAAACTCCTGCCTCTAGGTGAAAGGCTGGCTACACCCTTGTATACAAAACAATTAAAGTGTTTAAACCGTACATCACACGGTCAGTTTGATCTTTTCGAATGCATACATGGTTCCATATTAATGATTCCAGTATCTTCATTTATGTTTATTGAACTATCAATACCTTATAAAGAGGAGTGTAAAATTTTTGTATCTATAAAGTTAGAAAGACGAAATGTGGATATTTGTCCTTGTGATATATATATTTTTTCAGAAATAAATGTTGGAAATTACCAGGGATATTCGAGGATAAAATTTTGAAAGGACATTTTCAATACTTATTCGTCCTGGTGCACCCAAAAATAAAACTTTTTTTATATTCTACAGAATTTTTCCTTTTAATACCCATTGCAAAAGCAAAACTTCTTTAAGTAAATGTAATATATGTATACTTGCTTTTAGTATTTCGTTTGCAAAAGTAACCACTAGAAGTCCCGAAGAACAAAAAAAAAAATTGTCAAAACACAACGGTATTTTGTGGCCATTTTAACCACCCACTTTATTAGATATACTAAAATTGCATAGGCTACAAAGCTACATACACGAAATTTTTCTAAATATGTTATTAACTTATTGACTGTGGACCATTAAGATAGATTAGGATAGCTCACCCCTTAGTTGACTTTTTTTAATCTGTAAAAAGTTTGAACATCGGCATGTTTTTCGTTATATAACTTGCCATGGTTTTATAAAAAAATTATGAATATTAAATAAGCGAAAGGAAAACTGTAAATACAAAAGATCAAAAGGGTACGCCATTAAAATGACGAGGAGTCCAACTATGTATTTTTGAATTCAAAATTTTATTTACGGTCTCTGAAAATGTATATATATATATACCTATATATCCTATGTATGTATATATGTATGTCAAAAAAGTATGAATACTTATGCCATCATAAATGATATAATTTACCGTACAGATGAGAATTGATCTTATATGAAATAGGGCGAAAATGTTGTATAGAATTTAAATTTTTGCCTATTGATTATTTTGCCAATTTCTTCGTCTTCGGTGTACAATTAACGTGTGTCAATAATCACTTGAATAATATACGTACTTAAGCAGTCTTTATGGTAAGATCTTCTTTAATTTTTTCCCTGGTCATGTACTTGAATTTAAATTAACATAACACTTGTTACCTTTTCCCAGAATTCAAGCACGCTTTATTTTCCATAACTTATTTAAAAACACAGATAATTTTTTAAATCATCTATCTACTGCGCATGTTTTGTTTACATCGCTCTTACACATTTTCACTCTCTCCTAATGTAGTGGGAGTGAATAGCAGAAGTTAAAGACGCCTGCTGTGACTGGCAAATCGACGGCGATTCAGTCATTCGGCGGAACGTGAAGTGTTTGGAAGTGCGATTTTTTTATTCGCGTCGATGAGAGCACGCCAAATAACAACAAGTGATTGAATTGAAATAAAATAATACTCAGAAATTATGCAATAAAATAAAGTGTTAAAATTCAAAGCTACAATTCGTTTGTGTAATAAGATTGCTTTTTAACTAAGAGTGGTTTTAAAATTTAAAATTTACAAAAATTATGATTTTCAAAAGGAAAAATTTAAACCGTTTTGATTAACTTAATAAATCTAGACTAGAGTGGGGCGAAAAACAAAAAAAGGTTAAGTACGAAAATTGTTTAGGTCTGAAAAAGTGCTATTTTTGGTCACTTAATATACAAAGAAAAAAGAGACTAGGTCTCTATGACAATATCTTCAGTTTGCGAGATGAGCTTGAGGAATTTAAAATATGATCGGGAATGCAAATTTTTCAAATTTTTGACAAACCTTTGACGAGTACATTTCTGCCATGAAAAAGCGTCTAATAAAATTCGTTTGCCAATCGGAGACGGCGCACAGTGTGAGTTTTGGTCAATCTTGAAGGCCAAAATTAAAAAAAAAATGTTCCTGGAAATAGGTTATATATTGTTATTTGTTAGAAAATACCCCAATTGCTACGAAAATAAGCATAAAAGGGAATAAAAGAAATTTCATTGGAATGATAACAGCTATCAAATGCGTGCTATTGAACAGCATGCAAAAAAAAATTATCAAATTGAAGTTGTGCGCGTTTTTTTCAAAAGGTTTTTTTTTATTAAAGGTCAACATTCTCACTAAACATTTTTGCTATACACGACCCTTATGTTTGCTCTGAAGTATTTTAATCAAATTATTTTAAAATCAGCTAAAACGTAAGACAAATTTCAAAATTTTTGAATACTTCGTAGATCAAAGCTTACAAGCTCAGCGTAGTTCGACCATGACAAAGCGACGAGCGTAAGTACTCATAGAACCGACTTAAAAAATGAAATATTGCCCATTTTTTGGCGAAATGCATCTTTTTTGAACTTAAGTGATATACTTTAATCCTAAAAAGCCATAATTTAAGATATATCAACTTGAAATTTGGCACGCGTGCTAAGAATAACATAGGCTTCAACATGACCAAGGAAAACTTGTCCCAACTAATGTAAAAGGGGACTAATTTCGAACTATCTCAAAAACGACTCAGTCTATACACGGTGTCCCAGTGATAAGAGCTTTCTTTTGGGAGGTAATAGGGGAGGTCTAGACGAACATAAAACTTTTTGAGAGGTGGGGTCTAAAATGCAACCCTGGGGAGTTATAGGGTTAAGAAGGTGATCGGCAGTAGTTCTAGAATGAAATTCTCACGCCTAAACGAGAAACTCCAATGAAAAACTACCTATGGAACCTTTTTAGCTAATTTTATCAGCTATGCAGAAAAAAAATACTTTGGGGTATATTTTTAGTTTTTAAGGAAATCTGGCATTACAAAGTCAAAATTTCAAGAATTTGTTTTACTCCGGCGGCCATTTTGGTATAAAAAGGTCCTATTAACTAAAATTTTTAATTTTTTTCAAAATCTTCATGAAATTTCCTTCAAATTTGCCCAGTGCATGTCATAAAAATTTTTTGATTTTACTCCGGAATTATGTTCTTCTTAAAAGTCATACCAAATTTCAAGTTTATATCTCTGAAACTTTGGCTTAAATTTAATTTTGACGTCCTAGATTGGCAAAATATCACACTGTGCGGCGTAGAGTTTTAGGTCCCTCCAATTATCTTATAACAGTAGGACGCACACCACAAATCGGAGGAGAAACTATTCCAAATATTTAGCAAACGTGCAAACGCCAAATTATTTTTATTAAATCCACATATGTACTAACTAGAGTTGCCACCTGTGTTAGAAATAAAATTAAAAAAATAACGGAGGCAAATAAAACTTAAAATATTGCTAGCACATAAAAGGGTTATTAGTAAAAAGTTATTTCAAAAGCAACTTTAAAAGTGTTGCCACCTGTCTTAAAATGGAAATGAATTTATGGAACAGCAGGCTCAAATAATCGTTCAACTTGGTTCATGGAATTAATGTACAGAGATTTTTATATGGTTGCCAACTTTCGGAAATTATAAAAAGATTAAAAATAAGAATCTTATCCATTGCTCTAATAAAAAATCCTATTAGCAGAAACATAAATTTTTACAAAGTTGCCACTCGTTAAAAATTAAAATGGTTTAAGGATATAGTTGGCTATATGTAGATATGCACATATTGGTATAAAAAATTATTTGGGAAATATATATCTACCGCTTTTTAATGCAAAATATTGCGGAAAACAACCCCAACTTACAAAGGGTAGAACCCGACGAAGAAGTCTGCTGAAGAGAGGCCATGGAATGGCAGCCATAACTTTCACCATTTGTAAATTATAGCCGTTTTCCAGAAACACTATTCATAAAAAAATGACCTCAGGCTCAAAAACAAAACCGAAAAATCCCAGACAATTTTGATAATATCGAAACTTTTCAATTCGCGTTAAAAATTGAGAGAAATTAAAAAAAAATTACGAATGCGACATGAAACTAAATGAATTTAACACTTCCGAAAAATTTTTAAAATTTCTATAATCTCATAAAGTTTTGAAAACAGAGATAAATGTCAAATGACGTTACAAATTCCTAGCGGTCCGAAAAAAATCCGAAAAGCCTAAATAGATAACAAAAATTGCGCAACATTTTAGAAAAAATATCGTTAGATTTCAAAGGCACTTAATAAAGTTTCTTAAATCATTTCTTTTCTATTTTTTGCCAACCAGAATAAGACTTTTAACATTAAGATTTAAAATTATATTTGCAAAGTCATATTTCAGTGTTTTAAGTAATTTCATTATAAATCTGTAGTAAAATGTATGTCGGCTCATTCTCCCTGGAAGTATAATATTTATATGTATATACTACATTATGTACATATTTAATTTGAAAACTCAGAATTTTTCACGCCAACTTGAAATCGTATTTATTAAGTATAAGCTGATTTATGCTGACGCCAGACATATGCAAAAAATATTAACAAATCCGAAAGCGAGTGCGAAATGCAGAAATTCTGAAAATTTTCTTCATACACCTACATACATTTAAGCACTTACGTTGATACATTCGATATATATAGATATATTTATTTACTTCATACTACGTGCTAACACAGGAATATAAAGGGTCTTACTTAGATACTCGCACATACATACATACAAATATGAACTTACTCTTCTTCTGTCAACAAGCATTGATATTAGTTTACATTTAAACAGCTGAGTTTAAGCAAATATATACATACATATGGGTGTATAAGTACAGGTGCAGATGATTCCTACTATTTTCTTGAAAGGTAAATATGCTTAAATGTTAAGTATGTGTATATGTACATAGGTATCTATGTGGGTAATAACAGTCAATTGAATGCCATTTTCAGGTAATTCAGTTAATGCGCTTAGTTGAAAGGTATTATATAATATTAAGACGAAAATCAAATTCGTTTCACTTCTCGGAAGAACGATTCTCAAGTGTGCATTCGCAAATGTTTCAATACATATAATGCTCAATAGTAAGGAAATCTCGCCGGAAAATTGTTGTAAAGTTGATAAAGTTTAAAAGGAGACGGGCAAATGATTCGATATATGTATTTATGGAATACACTGGCCAACAAAATTTTTGCGGAGAAGCATTTGAGAGCTGGTTCCTAAAGGATTTATTGCGAATGTTAAGCAGCTGTGTGATTCCACTTAGCCATCGAAACGTTCTCATTTCTCTAAATTTTTTAGTGATTTTTCCATTTTTTGAAAAATTCTTTTCGCAACAAAAGAAACTGAATATCGATAAATTAACATAATCGTTATTTACATATATATGCAAAGTTGTGCGAAATGAAATGAATGAAAAATTTAAATCAAATTTCGAAATTTTTAAGATGAATTTTCTGAAAATCTTTGGGTATGCAGTTTTGTAGCCCATACAATTTAGGTAGAATAAAAAGTAAGCTTTCAGCGGCTATAAAATCGCTTTGATTCGATTTTTTTTCGCTAACGGCGAAGAAGTGCAAAAATCCGTCGGCAAAGAAAAATTATTGAAAATCAACGCAATTTTTTGGCTGCTTGAAACTTGAACTTCAACAGACTAAAATTGTATGGACTATAAAATTACATCCTCAAAAATGTTCTAAAGATTCAAATGTTTGAAATTTTGATGAAAATAAGTTGAATTTTCGTAAACTTGGTATTATGTTTGTTACTTTGTTTTACATAGTTTTTGGTTAAAGCTTGGACAATATTTTTATAGATTATTAAATGAGGTACCATGCTGTCACATGAATCTTTGAACAAGGCAGGAAGCACACCATCCGCTCCCGCTTCTTTGAACGGATCTAAAGACTTGACAGCATAAGCTTCCTTAATCTTATTCACATGAAGCCACATAAGGCCGGTTTCTACTAAAAATTTGGTTAGTGGACCTGGCAAATGGGTTTATATTAGATGTTCAAGACACTCTAGGCTAGAGACCTTTCAAGAGCCATATGGCCTCAAAATACTGCCAGGGTCACATCGGGCCTAGTTTGTATCTTTCGATGCCTAGAGGCCTTATTGGCGCTCTTCATATTCAGAAATTCTTCACTGAGAATAACTTAACAGTGATTCGAACACAGTTTACCCTGTAACCGGTACAAAGGTTTGTGTTTTATTTAATTTAATTTTTATTTATACCCAAATATCGCATTTTAGCTGGAATATTTTTGTAATTAAGTTTATATTCAAAAAAATAAACTTGTCCAAATAGTTAAATTTTAAAATTTTTAGTTTTATTTTCTTCTTTTGCAGAACTTCGTTAAAAGAAAAATTCAGACCAAAATTCATACAAATCTAAAATGGTCGATTCCAACCATTGACAGATTTGACATGGATTGACCCACTTCCTTAACAAAAAGCAGTTAAAACTAAAATATTAACAAGGACTCTGCATTAAGGGAATATTCAAGGAAAGTAAATTCTTGAGGCGCATAAGTAACCACCACCCATTTAATTAAGTATTCATTTACTTAAATCGCGCAAACACACTTGGACGTGTAGTAAAGTGGCTTTCGAGAACTACCATGAAATTATATATATGTACATATACCTACATATGTATATAAAAAAAAACACTAACTTATAAATTCATATATACATACGTACGAGTACTTACCATACATATTCTCCTGCCGTGCGTACCAACTACCAACCTTGCATATTCTGAAATAAAAAACAAAAAAAAAATGACTGCCCTAAGGTATTTGAAGTTTATACGCTTATGATTTAGTAGAGCGCACAGTTTATCACATGCCCGCCGTTAAGAGGTCCTCCAAATTCAACGTCAAAATCAGCCTTGTGGCGGCTGAAGTCTGCGACAGCCTAAATAAGTAATGAGCTTAGCTGCAGTTAGACGATGCGTCGCTGCAACGAATTGCTTACGCTTGACTGACAAAGATTTTTTGCTAACCATTCTACAGTTTGTGTGTGTGTTTTTTTCTTCTTTCTTTTGTGTGTGTGAGCAGCTTAAATTAAATACATATAACTTTGACCTTTAAAGGCAACCAGTCAGTGACCTTTTCATTTAATGCACTAACGCTTTGTGGAGTTTTGGCTGTTGAACTTTCTTTTCTTTCAATGAATTTTTATTGAAGTTAGTTACAATTGTGTAGGGTGTGTAAGAGAGAACCAGCAGGTAAAGGGGGAAATGTGTTAACAAAAAGGAGTAAAAGAAAAAAGGTTACCGTATAGAAATTTCAAATGAAACTAACGGCAAAGTAAAGTTACAAATATTTTACCAAATATTGCACAGCCTTATATCGAGACTTAACCGCGAAAACAACGTAAGCGTTTTTTTTCAAAATTTTCGTGTTGGTGCTTGTTTTCTTTCTAGACAATGCACAGGGAAATTCTGAAAACTAACTTCAAAGCTCTTTTCTGTATTTCGAAAGACAGTTTCTACAATTTAAAAGATATTACAAAAAATATATATATTTTTATTAAAAAAAATGTAAATAAAAGGATAAATTGAAAAAAAAATCCAAAATTAAATGAAAACTAAAAATTTTTATTTAAAACAATAAAATTAAAACATAATAGAAAATTAAAAAAAATATATATAATAATTAAAAAAGGAAAAAAAATAAAATAAGCTTCTAAAAATGGCATGAAGTAACAAAAATATTTTTCTATTTAAGATAGAAAAATATAAAAAAAAATTTTATCAAAAAAGAAAGAACAAAATTTTAAATATGATCCTAAAAGTTAAATGAAATTGAAAAATATATATTTGCCTTTTCTAAATAAGAAATTCTAAAAATTACAAAAACAAAAAAACAAATTAAAAGAAGAAAAATTTTAAAAATCGGAAAAAGTTCTTAAAAATAAATGAAATAAAAAATTTATATTTTTGTTTTTAAAACTATAAAATTCAGAAATTAATAGAAAGTTAAATTAAAAACGAAGAAAACTTGATAGAAAATATCTAAAAATTTAAAGACGTCCCACAAAAAATATTGTTCTTTTTAAAACATTAAAATCTGATAAATAATTAAGAAATTAGAAAAAGAAAGTAAAATGTAATATGTATTAGCGCTAAATATTTGTATGGTGTATTTGCGCATTAAAGTGAAAATTCCGTTTTGTATGAAAGCTCAGGAGGCTAGATAAATTTGAAATGCATTGTTTCGAAAAGGGTAAAGGTACTTGTTTTATTTATTACTTTCTAAATTAAATGAAAGGAACAATTTTCTAAATTCAAAAGAAGCATCGAAAATCCGATAAGGCCAAAATAGAATGAAATCTTTTAATAAATATCGAATCGCTCTGATTCGTATGAAGTTTTTCTTTGCTTTAAAAAGACAAAATGTTGAGTTCAAAATTTTGCGAAATAAATACTTGAAGAAAATGGGTATAAGACGTTTTTGCCTCTCCTGTAAAATTGTTAAAATGGGACTTAGCAACTTTTCAATCTAAGCTAGCGATATATTTTCTTCTTAAAAAGTGCTGTTTTCACAAGTAGCTTTTAAAATTTATCTGCCCTTCAAACACAAGTTTTCAGAACAAAATTTTTGTTTAGAGGGCAGATAAACGAGAAAACGGCTCTAAAATTAAAAAAAGTAAAAAAAAAAATCATACGAAAAATTGAAAAAAAGTAAAAAAAATTCCACTGCCCGAGGACTTGAACTCAGATCTTTCGAATCGTACGCCGCTGCTTCACTGTGACCGTTATAACAGAGCGAGCAAAGGGGAGTGCTTTCTGTCAATAGAGGTTTTCACCGTGAAAGTTTTGCAAGACTTTCGTGCGAGAATAAAGAAAATCATTGAAACTATCTTGTCTACAGTATTTCTACTGTCATACAAAATACCTTCAACTATCTTAGCCAGAACTGCACAGTAGTTATGCAACAAAAATTTTCACTTGCAAGTTAAATTTTAAACATAAAAATAATGATCTCATCTCATAAAAATTACCTTGGCGAAAACTTTTCCGCTTCCAAGTATATTGGCCTTATAATAATTACGCTCTTATTCTATTTTCGAGTTATGTAAATTTTTTACACCAAAATTTATCGAAACGTGAGACGTTATTTTAAGCGTAAAACTTCACTCGAAATTAAATTTTTTTAATGCTCAATTATGTCAGGTAAAATCAATGCAACGACCATTCTTGAATCGCCCGTGGTTAAAAAGCTGTTATCCCGTGTGTATACTTTGGTCCTTAAAGGACCATTTATAAAATCGCCACAAGGAAATACTGCTTGAGATGCTTGATGATTTTAGAAGAACAAATTTCTATCTGCTCAAGATTTTTTTTTTGTCTTTATCCATAGAATTAGCAACCCCAATGTCCTCAGAGAAATTAAAGAAAAAGACTTGGTCCGTAACCAAAAAACTTCTCCCATCGGCCATATCCTTTGCAAAGTTGCCCCAGCTGTTCATCGCAAGTGTAGGCAGAGCCTTTTGCATTTGTTCTCTCCACAGTGTTCGTTGCATTTGTATGAGGTAACATATTAAAGTTGATAAAAAAAATACGCACTTTATAATTTGGATTCGGATCCGGTGGGGTGTGGAAAGTTTGCATCGCTATATTAAATTAAAGTACAAAAAAATCAGTGGTAATGTTTTTAAAGCAAGGCCTATCATGGAAACAGTTACAGGCATTGCTCTTGATTACTGCTTTAGTTAGTGATCTGTACGAACTATCAAACAGACAAACTGCTGCAATTGCACCTGCTGTTCTTAAAAATGTTGACGTAGTCACAAAAGAGGATTCGTTATTTGTAATTGACAAATCAAAGACACAAGGGTCCAGGGCTACGGTAGGGTCTTCGTGGGTTGTATCCAAATAACGACCTACATAACATGTGAGGCTTTTATTTTTATGGCTATAAAGGCTAGTGAAAGTTAAGAAAGAGCTGTACTTTATAGGCACACGCAAACGGAGGACCGCATTTCTCTTTTCAAGGTGCCAGTTTCAATGTAAATATCACACTCACTCCAATGATGGCACTGAGAGTCTTGCCGCAGTTGTTTAAGGACTACCCTTCGTATTCGTTAAAATTTTATTTGTCCTTGCTCACTTTCTCTAATATTCATATTAGGCGGATAACTAAATATAGAAAAATTCATTGCCAGCTATTGTCTACCCACTGCTTGACAAAGTTGGTAAATACGCAAACACAAAAATCATACTTACACCAACACAATTACATAGATAAGCATAGAAGCTTTATACATACTTGCTAAAATACTTTGAATAATAACCCTGCAAAAAATTGTGCGACTAATCTCTAAAGAGAGTATTCCGAGAATACTCTCAATCGGGTACGATTGGGCATTAATTAGTCGCAACTAGTCTCATACGGGTACTAATGGAGGTCAATTAGTCTCGGCTCATCCCTTATGAGTATAATTGGAGATCAATTAGTCCCCAACTCATCTCTAACGGGTACTATTAACGATATAATGATATGTACGCACCTAGTCAATGAAATTTCATGTGCGGTGTTGGTACACAGAGAGAGTATTCGCCTAACAAAACTGAGCATCCCGGTTCGAATGTCGGCTGGCGCAAATTTTTATTTTTATTTTTTAAAAGTGACTAGTCGCTTTTTATACCCTTTCGGGTATAAAGGTGAACAATTAGTCTCTTCATAGGACATGCTCGAACAAAAGCGAACAGTTCATTCCATATAAAGAGATCAAAAGTGGTATTAGTCGCATGTTCCTTTGCGATTGCTCCCGGATTCATCCCGGATTAGTCCCATTTTTTGCAGGGAATGCTCAAGTTTAAACAATTACCAAACTATTCTCGTTACCATTCTTCTCAAATGCAACGCAAGAAAACTTGAGTAGCGGCAGTGGAATGGCAACTTGCCAATAGAAACGGCTGTGCTGAAAATTATACCTAATGCAATTTGCTCATTTTTCAACATTCAACGAACTTCATTCAAACTTTTTGCCAACCACAACACCAAAAAAGGAGAACACGAACAATTTTCAACAAGTTTTCTCAAACGAGTACAAACTGTTTGGTGGTGCAGTTGGTTCGTTGGCCGAAGAAGTAATATAAAAAAGGCAAAGCATCATATAAAAAGCAACTATGTACATTAGGGTGGTCCTGAAATATAGGAAGCAAATTTTTACATCAGATTTCCTAAGCCTCAATCCCTACGTCGAAGCTACTATAAACGAAGATATCACACATAAATTTTTGTCCCGGTTGGAGTTGGTTAAGGCGTGTCGCACAGGGGCAAAGTTCAAATTACCCTATGAAAATGTCTTAACCGACTGCAATCGGGACCAAAATTTATATGTGATATCTTAGAATTTAGTGGTATCGATTTTGGGTATTAAATAAAAAAAATATTTTTAGTTTTTTCAGTCTCCATAGAGGCTTCTGGCGTTTGAACCCTTTGCGACACGCCTTAACCGACTCCAATCGGGACCAAAATTTATATGTGTTATCTTCGACTATGGTAGTATCGATTTAGGGTATTACATGAAACAAAAATTATTTTAATTTTTTGAGTTTCTATAGAGGAATCTGAACTTTGCCCCCTGTGCGACACGCCTTAGCCGTCTCTAACCGGAACCAAAATTTATATGTGATATCTGTGATCGTTTGATGGGGTGAGACTGAAAAAATCGTTCATTAAAAAACTGGGTTGGCTTAGTTTCTCTTTTTCTCATTGCATTTTATTCGCGGTAGCATGCAAACTTTTTTACTCCACTATAACTTTGTTTGCAACTATGTATTGCAGTTGTTGCACATTTATTACCATTCCATTTGCTTGTAGTTGCGTGGGAAACTTTTGCGCGCCTACATTCGTAGAGTTTTTTTTAAAGGAAGTATGAATATTCGAATAGTTTCCTGTCAATGTACACACACACACACAAATATATAGGAATGTGCATAATTTCTGTAAATTTCGGCACAAATATTTACAAGTGTAAAACACGAAAATGTTTATGACAGGTAGATACAAAAACAAGTAATTATAATGAGGATTTTGGAGACTTGTTGCAATTGACGATATTTTCTATAAACTTAATTGAGGGAGAAATCATGTAGAGGTTTATGCTAAGCTAAAAGCGCTTGCATTTTTTGCAAGGTTATTCTTATGTAATGAACAGATATCGGAATTGCAAATTTTTGTTTAACATCCAGGAGTTCCTGGAAGACAGAAATTCGTTGCTTCGAAAATGAAAAAGTATATTTTTTCAAAAAGTTCCCAAAAAAAGGCAACGTTTACTACTGACTTACATACTGATTTCAATCAAGAAAAAAATTTAAACATTTTTGTTAAGGGTAATTTTTAAGTGACAAAAAATGCCATTTTTTATACTCTGCGACATGTATCCACGAATTTGATCAAAACAAATTGGAAAAAAGTTACAGAATACCTCCTCCTTTTTTTTAGTCGGTTAAAAAATAGCAAGCGATAACCCGAAAGTAATTAGCCGTAGCGTAATACCTTTCACTGCAACGATGCAGAGAATTTCTGTCTCCTCAAAACGTTATAAATACAATAGACGGGAAACAAATCAAAAGTGATATGCGCTAAGTGCCAATAGTTTTAAGGTAATTAAAAATATTTTCTATCAAATTGAGCGACAGAATATTTTGTTATTTAAGTGCCGTTTTCTCATGTATGTAGGTTTTAAAATTTATCTGCCCTTCAAACACATTTTGTCAGAACAAAATTTATGTTTAAAGGGTAGATAAATTTTAAAACCTACATGAGAAAATGGCTTTGAATCAGTAAAATTTTCCGAGCAAGACAAATTTGTAAAATTTTTCATTGTGGCCTATTGGTACAAACTAAGAATTAGGATGAAAATTAGTTTATCAGTCCCACGATTGTGTTACAATTTGATGTTTAATTCACAAATGAAAAAAAAAAAATTTTTTCCAAGATTTTTCTATCACACGATTGGGCTATCAATTTACACGGGCATTTTTGGGAAAATGCCTAATCGTCGTCTGACCCTGCTTTTAGATAATTATTTTGATGCCAAGTGTCAGATTGACTTTTCTGAAGATTATTTTTCACAGTGAAAAGTAAAACTCTTCTCGGCTGAGTCGAAGTTGAATGAAGAGGTTTTAGTTAGAACGTAATGTTCAAACTACGAAAGTATTCTCTACGAAAATAAAAGGAGTTGGTTTTAGATGTATCGCTTGCACTAGTTTATCTAGGTCAGATCCGTATTAAGAAATTTACAGGGAAATTTCGGCAACTGTCTCTGCACTCACAATTCCGACAACTATCGTGAAAGCTCTTTACTGTCTTTAAAAATACTAAATGAATGATCTGCTAACGAGGAAGTCTTAAGTTATTTTAAATGTAATTAAAATAAAAATATATATATATATATTTATTTTTCTTTTTAAAATAATAAGAAGTATTAAATAAGAGAAAATTAATTAAGAAAGAAAAAAAAACAAAATGAAAATAGAGCAAAAATAAATAAAAAAATATTTTTAAAAATAAATGGAATTGAAATGAATATTTTTATTCTTCTTAAAACAATAAAAGCCAAAAATCAAATAAAAAAATAAAAAAAATTTATCAAGAGAGCAGAAAATAGTACAGTAGAATTTCAAAAAAGTTAACTGGAATGTTCCAAGGGTGATTAACTTTTCGAATTATTAACTTTTCTAAGCGCCTTTCAAAATTAAAAAAAAAAATATAATAATAAACATAGTTTTTAGGACATAACAGGGATTTCAATGACTTAGTTTTCACCACAACAATACACAACTCACAAATTCAAACGCTCACGACAAAAAGAAATTCGGGGAATACCCGTAAACAAATTGAGCTCAGGCTTGTTTTTGTTGCCAAACAATTGGTTGTGTTTAAAAAATCTATAAACCAAAAATTAACTTTTTAGAGCGGTCTACCCAAAAATTAAATAAAATTTAACAAAAATATATTTTTATTTTCAAACAACAAAATCTAAAAATAAAAATTAAATAAATTAAAAAAGAAGAAAATCAAACAAAACATCAATAAAATAAGATCCAAAATTTTAAATTATATACTTTTTTTAACAATAAAATTTAAAATAGAAAAAGAAAAGGAAAACCAAATTTAATTCAAGAAAATATAATAAAATAAGTTTCTAAAAGTTTAATTAAATAAAAAAAAATTTTATTTTTTTTAATTAAATCGACAATTTGAAAGCAAATTTAATTAAAAAATAAAAACGAATAAAAATTTAATTTAAAAATAGAAAAAAATAATCCGCTGTTCGAGGACTCGAACCCGGATCTCATCATGCCTGTTCATTGCTCATCGGCCATTTCGATTGTGGGATCGAACGCGAGCTAAACTATATAAAAAAGCTTTTCACCACGAATGGTGAATACGAAAGTTTTTTTCTTAGACAATTGTGCTAGAATAATAAAAGTTTTTCGAGTTATCTTGTCATCTGTCTTCCATTTCTTTTACGAAGGGCTTTTTACTATCTAAGTCAGAATTGCCGTTTTATTACCAGTACTTTGGCTTAAGAAACTACACAGAGAAAACATGATATCCACAAGAGATGAGATTCCCCGAAGCAAACGATTAAACCACAAAAATAAATCTACTACATTTATAATGTAATTCGAAAAATAAAATTCAAAGCCACAAACGAAAGTGGCAGTCTTTAAAGATAGTTGCACCTTTTAATTTGAAAGGCAAAATCAAAGCACGCAAACACATGCTTCAGATTGATTAGAGCGCCCCTCCTAGCGCACTCACAACTACAAACTAGTAACCTCCAATAGCCGCCTGCAGCAACGTAATGGCATAGAATGTTGCGCAAATAAATTTATATGAAGGTAGAAAGAAGGCATTAGCTTATTCACACATGCATGTTTGTTTTGTATGTATGTATGATAATGCTTGTGCATGCAAACACTAACACAAACAGACAAATGTCTGTGGCAGCAAATTAATGTACATGCAACATTTTGCATGCAGTGTACGACATACAACATATGTGGCATGTGGCATGGCGCGCACCGATGTGTGTATGTGACGGTACAGAAATAACGAACGTATGCGCATCGCTATAATTAGTTTAGCACAGCTCAGTGAACAGTAATGAATAGAAACAAAACAAACCTCAAAGAGGTCATACATAAGCAAACAGTAAGGTGAAAAATGATAAAAAAAAGAGAGAACTGACAGTAAGTATAAAAAAATGATAGCACTACATACGTACATACATACACACTCACACACATGTGTGCAAAAAAGTTGTTTACAAACTCAAGTGGTCGATTTTTTTGTTTGTTTATTTTGTTTATTTTTCGCCATTCAGCCGTGTGTGCAAGTGCTTCAGCAATTCTATGCCGGCTTGGCTTAAAAAGCAAGAGGCAACTTTTTGCTAGGTGCATATACATACGCACTGCATATTTACACACTGTACTCGTATATGCTATGAACATACCTATGTACATATATGTAACGATGTTCTGATGTATTTGTATATAAAGTTGACTTTGCTCGCGCGCTGGTGTGGTGAAAGATCATGTCTACACAGACACATAGTGACTCAAGCAAGTGTTCACATAGTTACAATGCTTTTCAAATTAAAATTTTTTTGTTATTTTTTAATACAAATACTATTCATGCTCTAACCTAAATCATATACAACGAATTTTCAAACTCTATACAAAATTTAGAAAACTTCAAAAACAAATTTATCAAAATTTCAAACTTTTTAACTAATTTTATAAAAATTAGCTGCTTCAAATCATGCATTTGCACTAAAATGTATAAGCACACCCACAAATACTAAAAATTCAGATTAGAAAACACGAAAATTTTTTGAAATTTTTTTTGAATTTCCTATAAAGTTTGGAACATTGATTTTATGGTTTTAGTTAATGCATGAACAATATTCTCACAGACTTGAAAAAACATTGTGAAAATTTAAAAAAAACAACATGCACACACTTATTTGAGTCACTGTATGTGATATATGTATATTTGTAGTTGATTATTAAAGCTATTCATGTGGTGAGTGTTGTATGGTGCAAACTGACAGCAAAGGATTCTTGCGTGTTGTATGGTGCAAACTGACAGCAAAGGATTCTTGCGTAGATTAAATTGTTTTGTTGCTAATATAAATCTACATATCTAGGTAAATATATACATATATATATGCGAGTATTTAGTCACTTTGTAAACCTGCATTCAAAAGAATTTTCGGATTAGTATCATTTCATTTGCAAACGAAAATATTTTAACACTACCTCGTCTAAACATATCGAGCCTAACCAAATTAAGGCATTTCAATTTTCTTGAGAAAGCACTAACTAGAATCGCTCAAAGTTTAAAGTCGCTACGTATTTGGCTAGGTGTTTAAAATATCAACAAAACGTCGCTTATTTACTTCCTTTTAATTGCAGATTTCAACTAATTTACTCAAGCGGGAGTGCTTATATTTATTAAGGTAAGATTTAAAGCTAAGTGGCAGATTTTTCGAAAGATATTCAATTTTCAGTTTCAAATAATATTTCTTTTGTAAAAAGGCAATGAAAAATTATTTTGCCCTCCACAATCAAAATAAAAAATGGCAAAAATATTTTTCCTACAATTTTTTAAATAAAACTAGCTAGCAGAAAGCCGGCGTGCTACGCTGCGACTTAAAAGTAATTTTTGTGTTTTACTTTTCAAAACTTATAAATACATAAAATAAATTTCAGAGAAAGTCGTACTTTAACTACTTTCTAAATCCGAATACGAAATTGTATTAAAAATTACATAAAAAATTAAATAGATTTAAAGAGCTTTATCAAGTACAATTTTCGAACTTACTTTCGATTTACGAAGCATTCCTTTTGAATTTATGTATTATAACTCGAATCTACATATCGTGCCCTTTTTTCAAAGGTGTACTAATTCAAAATTTGTGCAAAAAATTATTCAAATATCGTATATTTATCTTCCATAAAAGCGGAAATCCTTTTGTTTGGAAATATTGCTAAAACAAAGATTTCCCAAATACTTTCGTTTGATACACATATCGTGATATTTAGCTTATCCAATCAAATTTACTGAATTCAATTTTTCAAATAGGTGGGGCAACCCGCTTCAAAAATATTTTTTACAGTTAACTTTCTTAAACCCCATTTTTTTGATACTCGTATTGTAATATTTCATTTATTTTATCAATTTAATTTAAACAAATTTTTCAAGCAGGTAGCAACCTTCCTCAAATATATTTCCAGCAGTAAAATTTCCTAAATATCTTTAATTTTATACCCATATTCCAATATTTAATTTATCTTTATAAATAAGATAAATTAAAATTTTCAAAGAGGTGGCAACTTTCTAAAAAAATATTTTCTGCTGTAAGCCTTCTTAAGCAGTTACGTTTAACAGCCATTTTGCAATATTTATTTTATATTATAAATATACTTAAACTGAAAATTTCAAACTGGTGGCAACTCGAAAATTATTTGTATTTTAAGGTAGACCTTTAGCAGTATATCGGTGAAAACTGCATTCAATTCTCTGATTTAGTTTTCGAGTGGTGCACATACAAACATACATACAAACATTAAGACCCTTTATATAAATTTTTCTTTAATATCTAAAATGTACAGACATCGGCCTATTACAATTTTAATATCTGTACGTTTAGACTTATCTTATCAATTAAGTTAAATTAAAGTTTTCGAACAGGTGGCAACCTTCCACAAAAATATTTTCTTAAAGCTCTCTCTTTTGACAGCCATTTTGCTAAATTTACTTTAACTTATCAATTTACTTAAACTGAAATTTTCAAATAGGTGGCAACTCTCTAGTTTTTTTTTTCTTTCTATATTTTAAGTTAGACTTCTGGCAATACAGCGGTATTCAATTCCATGCATACATTTTTGAGTGATGCGCGTAAAAACATACAGACAGGTAGACAAACAAAAATTCTAAAAATGTTTGATTTGGCTTCTGTTGATCTTTAGTGTGCAGACATCGGCCTGTAACCATAATATTATATGTATAGATTATAAAAACATACTGAAAGGGTTAAGAGTCTCGTAATCAGTTCCGATGTTGATTTTTCATTCACATTTTGTAGAGCGCGTTTGGTCATTTATGCATATAATTTTATTCACTCAAATTATACTGAACGAATATGGGTTCCTTTGCCAGATACTCATATTTACATACGTATGTATTTAGATAGTGCAAACTTTAGTTGAAACTTTTAATTATCGTATAAAGCATTGCAAGTATGAGGAGCTTTCGTGCGTTACAAAATCCATCAATTTATGTCAAACTTTCCAACTGTGTAATTAATAACGATTTATTCATCATTTAACCAACCACGGCGTATGAGTAATATTTTTATATACAAATGTGGGTGTGTAAATGTATGAAAACTCACCTATGTAAGTGCATGTATCTTAAGCATTTCAACACATACATATGTAAGCTCATTAATTTACTTCAAGCTCAAATGATTAATGCTTGGCATTGGAATTCGTCTAAAGTTGCAATTTTTGCAGTATTTCAAAGAAAAATTAAAAAAAAAAGCTGAAAAGTTATAGCATCTGACAGGAACAAATGAAGCTAAAGTAATGAAAAAAATCGACACCAACCACTGCTGAGCTGAACCGCATCCCCCTATCAATTTATTATTTTTTGCAAAAATCGTATCTCTTTTACTTCGCCCTCAATTGCAGGAATGATTTCCGACTCTTCAATGAGTTAAAATGCTGTCCATCAAATGCAAAGTCGGAAAAGGAAGCATTTAACTTGCGGCATTAAGCGTAGAAATAACCACACACACACACACATACAAACTGCTCTACTTTGCGATAAACTTTTAATGTGCAGCTTGCAACCAGCAACAAGTCATGAAGTGGACGAAAGACAATGCGGACAGCAGCAGGTTCGGTTGGCTATGAAATGAGCAATAAAGTCGAAATGAAAATCAAAATAATAGCAAAAATCGTAGAAGCAAATAAAAACTTAAAAGCACAAAATTCGTGTTATGCTGCTGACGACTGACAAATGCACAAAAAATCAAATACATAGCCGTATGTACAGGGGGATGCTCGTTTATGTAATTAAAAAGGGGCAAAAAGGAGATTCGGTTCAACCACCGTTGTATAAATCCAGCAGCATATACTCGGACTGAACCGCCACTTCTCGCCAATGGCCTCTTGCACGTATATAGCTCCACAGAGACTGTCTCAGAACGCTGGACTAACATCTCGCTCCAACTCAGGTTTCTGGCAAGAACGACGCCTGATTTATTTCAAAAGACGCTCTTTTAGTTAAGGCGGAGTCGGCAGCGGTGTCTTGTATCTAAACGTAAAGAGAACGATTTGAACTTTCTCCGAATTCTTAAAACATCGGGAAGTGCCGTCATCAGTATAAGCAAAAATCCTGGCGCTTCGCTATTTCGTCTCTCGCCAGAGAGAGTTCCCGGCTAAGTTCCAAAGAAGTGGAGAGTTCGCCACCCTGCAGTGTGCCCCTTGTCACGTACATACCTTGAAGCCGAGTTCTCACCTACGCGTCGCGACGTTTGTCGTGATTATTCTGCAAAAGAACAGCTGCCATATATAAACTCCACCAGAGAATCTTCCACCTCAAGGCTTATGTTATGACCTCTGAATTTATGTTTTTAAAAGCACTCTCAATGTCTAGAGAGGCTACATGACCAGGCCGTTCAGCGCGGTCTCCGTGGACTTGCCCTTCGGATAGGCATGTTGATTGTTAGACAGTAGTCAACTGTCAATGGTGAAAGATAGGAAGCTACCAAATATCTTATCAAGGATTTTGAGCGCAAAGGTAGAAGGGCTGATAGTTCTGACATCCTATGGATTTATATGTGCAGCCTTACCGGCTATAGGAATAAGGACAACGGAGGCAGATCTCAACGCCGTACATACCAACGCGTCGTGACGGCTCAAAGCAAGCCATGAAAATGTTCATTAGCCAATTTGCACAGTTTCCTACTATCGCAGCCAGTTTCGCGTGTAGCATCCCAAACGGCCCGCCGTTTCATAGGACTTGAAGCTTTGTATCGCCCAAGTAAACCTCTCCCTAGTGACGTACCTGACGCTTACTACCCCAGCCGAAGGAGGATGCAGAGAGCCCCCTGTCTTCGAACTCACGGGAAAATGTGTGTCCGGGAGCAAATCAACTGTTTCCATTCCCGTCGTGTTCAAGGAACTGGTTTTCATCTGCCAACACGTGATCGGGCTGCAGGATCTCGACAGAATTTTTCTTGATCAAATTTTAATTTTTAATTTTCTTACAGAATTCCCTTCTTGGTTTTTGGTTTTTGCTACAACTTCTTTATCTGATGATATCTTTAAATGGCCTTCCGTTCTAAAATTATAAATACTTCCCCACAAAAAAAAACTTTTGTCGTATCACGTCAAACTAAAAAGTTATAAGTTTTTTTCCAAAACAGCATTACGAAGATCGCCTTAACATTATATTTTCCAAGCGTAATAGCAGCCACTATAACTGATTGGTTAGAGGTGCGTACAACCACTCCGAAGGACCTGAGGTCGCTCCATAGTGCCAGCAACATTTAAATGAGAAAC
Source organism: Rhagoletis zephyria (assembly GCF_001687245.7). Classification (NCBI taxonomy): domain Eukaryota; kingdom Metazoa; phylum Arthropoda; class Insecta; order Diptera; family Tephritidae; genus Rhagoletis; species Rhagoletis zephyria. The sequence goes on along the minus strand of NW_016163902.1, from coordinate 7,627 downwards.
AGTTTTTTCAAACTCGGTCGCCCCTCGGCAGGTAATGGCAAACCTCCGAATGTATTTCTGTCATGAGAAATGTTCTCATAAAATCCATTTTCCGTTCGGAGGCAGCATAAGACTGTATTTAGGTTCAGCAGAAAAAAATAGTCGGTAAATTTTGGTTTATTACTTTGTAAATTGGAATGCTTCATGGTTTTTGAAATTCACGAAACTTTTCAAGACGTTCCTCGGATATTTTCGAGATTTTTCGGTACTCTTTGTGTTTTACTTTTTGAGACTTTTTAAAAACTTCGCAGATTTTTTCCAGACTTTTACTTAATATTTTCAGTATTTTTCGGTGCACATCGTGCTATACCTTTCGGGACATTTCGGGATTTTTTTGCGATGTTGGGGTTTTGATATTTTCGGAATATTTCATAATTTCAATACTATTCTGGTACTTCTGCATTATTTCGCTAATTTCGGGGCTTTCAGTAGTTTTGGAACTTCCAGAACATTTCGTGAGTTGTTCGGGATTTTCTGCACTTCTTGGGACTAATTTTGTATGCAGTATTTAGTAAATTCATAAGCGCTTAGTTAATACCTGCGAAGCTAAAAATACTAAATAATTTTGTATCCGGTACTTCGTGGTTTAAACGCAGTATGTATTTAGTTCTATGAAAATAAGTAAAAACATTAACTTGAAGAATGTAATTACTTTCATACGTAGTATTTAGTTATATCCAAAATACTTATTTAATTATCACTAAAAACTAAATAGCTAAATACTTTTGTATTTAAATAATGTTTAGTAAATATGTACGATTTTTCACATCACTAAGCGCTATCCATCCTGCTCTAAACGCGGCACTCAGATTTGACTGTGACTTATGCATACAAACTTGATTGCGAGCCATTTATTTGCAATAAAAGTGAAAAAAACATCAACAAGTAATTTTCATCAGAATTAAATGCCTAATTTATAAAGTGCCTTCGCTTAAAGGTTTTTATTTGCTGCTTGCTTACTTTTTGCTGTAACCTTTCGACCCCTTCCGGTGAAATTATTTCATTCGCAAGGCATTTTTTTTTTAAATTACCCTACTCATTTTATCGCCACCAGGTACTAACTACATTACCCTAATTATAAGCAAATATTTAAATTTTTCCCAGCCTTACTCTGTTGCAATCCGTGCGGCCTTTCGGTCAGGTAAATGCCGTTACAAAAAACAATAGGATTATCGAAAGCTTGTCAAACATGCTTTAACAAAAAAATGATATAAAATACATAAATTTAAAATCGACTAACTGTAATAAAGTTATGATTAACTGAAAACCCAGGCGCGCAGTAAAGGGAAACAAATATATTGTTACCTTAATTGACAAAGACCCTAAGCAACACTTTTCTAAACTGCGTTTTTTTACAGATTTTGGTAAAATACTTATATTAAAATATACTTCCACTAATGATTTGAAAGTGTTACTTTCAAAAACATCGGAGGCATGTCACTTTTTAAAATGCCCTATCTGCTTTTTTTTCTTTTTATAATGTTTTTTGCTTCTCCTGTAAAATAAAAAAGGTGCTGGTGAGGGACTTTGTGTGAATTAAGCTAACGATATGTATGTGAATAACTACGTTGCACGAAGAGTTTTACGAGGCGTATACGCAACCTCTGAGTGTATCGTAAAATTGTATCACTCTGAAGTTGCTGTCCGGGGTACTCATACATTACATTCGCTTTAAAATTTTCCTCACAAAACATGTTGACTAATTATGCCCTCTGGTTGTCATATTCATTTAAAAAGCTTAGCAGCTTATCTTGAATGGCTCGATGATTAAGGGCATGGCCATTAAAGTGCCACAACAGCTGTTACCATGCGACCTTATTACTTGCTTAGATACTTAGTTTTATGCGCTATCTCATTGCATATAGTACATATATTAATTATAAAAGGCCGGTTAATATTTAATACTGGCGGCAACCATTTAGAGGTGGCTTCCGACTAGACAGTGCATGCACAATACGAATTCGGGTATGTATGTATGAACAATTGTCTGTTAATTGGATAGAAATGATATTATGAAAATGTATGTATACATACATATGTACATATGTATTTATCTATGTATGGCATTTAGTGCTGTTAGTTAATATTGAAGGAATTATGAAGAAGGAAGTTTATTCTCCAAACTAATTTTCGGACTTTTTACAATGACGAAGTCGTTTGCCAGCAGGATGGAAATCCAAAGCATTCTGAGAAGACTCGACACCGCCGGCTGCTTGAGCAAAATTTACACGTAATGCAGTGGCCTACACAAAGTCAACACCATCGAAAAATTGTCCGCGGTGGTCAAGAGGGGCTTAGAGGCGATTTAAATTATAATAGGATAATATTCCAAGCGAAGTCATAGAAAACTTAATTGAAAGTATTCCCGGACGTATGAAAATTTTTATTATAAACAAGGTAGCCTCCAAAATCCTGTTGATATCAACCTTCTAAAATCTCAAAACAGAAAGGTTCAAAACAGAGTTAATAGAGTTGCCTTACGTTTCTGCTGTGAATCGCTTGTTTCTTGTTTAAATATAGTTTTTTTGTATACTTGGCTTTATTCCTTGGATAATGCCAATTACTGAAAATTTCAAAGCAGTCCGCTAACTATTAATAAAGTTATTTTACTGTAAGTAATACAATGTCGTACATGTACTCGGCTTTGATCGCCACTGTATGTATGTTGGAATGTTTGTGTGCGCTGAGGTNTTCTAGAGAGTAAAAACACTGATATTTCGGAATGGTTCTCTTTTTTATAAAGCAATCGCATTTCTGGCTAGTACATTACAGGAAGAATGGATAAGGATTGAGCCAAGAACTTGTATGAGCAAATCCAGTTTTTGGCAGCCAATGTCAGTTACGCGGTTTTGCAGAATGACGATACGCGGTTTTGTACTTTGAACGACTATATATATATATATGTACATACATACATATGTATGTATGGTATTTGGAGCTCAATAAGAGTCGAAGAATAAACCAATAAGGCTTCAAAAAACCTAAAATAGGAGTCCGAATGTTGTCACTTATGAGGCCAATAAAAGTCATTTAAGGACCTCAAAAAAAGACCTTTAAAGTCCAATATGACTCATATTTATTTGCTTATTTGGCGTATGAATTTAAGCTCATATAAATCGACCTTCGGTAGAAAGGAAACACCCTCATTTCGGACTCTTACATGAGCTCAATATGAGCTTAAAGGCTTCGAAATAGAACTCCTTAAAGAATCATTTATGACTCCGAATCTTTGCTGGGAGGTAGTTGAAAGTCTTTTCTAAGACAATTAAAAAAATGGGCAAGATAGATTGAAAGAGCTTTTAAAATATTTTGCACAAAAGTCTTATCTGTTTTTTTTTCTTTGGTCCCATAAATCATTAAAAAATTATGAATTATTAAAAAATTGAGATTGAGTTAATTTTTTATGAAAAATTATTGTGGAAAAAACAACAATAGTTTCATCAGACGTCTTCATCGCGGTCATTGGGATTCGCCACAGCCTTACCTATAAAAAAAAGCTCCCTTGACAATTTTCATGGCGAAAAGCTCTTTTGGCATAAAGCACTTGTGAATAATTTTGCTCGCGTTGCTCAAACAGTCACAATTGCCGAGTGAGCAATGCACCGGCTTGCGATTCGAGATATCCAAGGTCAAGTATCGAACAGCGGATTTTTTATTTTTTTTTTATGGTTTATTTAATTTAATTTTTAGAAGCTTACTTTATTAATTTTTTTCCTGGATTTTATTGTCTTAAAAAGAAAAATATGTTTTTGTAAATTCTATTAATTTAATGCAAACTAACTAACAAGGATATGTTGTATTAGAGATATACTAGTGATGCGCTTTTCCGAGTATTTACAAAACCGGTTCTGTTGAGTCCAGTTCCAAGGAGAACCGGGAATTCGGACCGGTTCCAGTTTTTGTTGTAAAGTAAAGCAAATAAATAAAAAATATCACATTCGTTCCCTAGTTGATATTTGTGTTACAAAAGACTTAAATTTAAATACGCGTTTTCCATGTTAGTATTTTATTTAAAACAAAGAAATGTTTCCATTTAAAAACATGATTTTTTCCATGTTGTCGCCGCTCTTCTGATTAAAATCACTGTCAGCTGAGGAATTTCAAATCGATAGCATCATAAACAAGAAAGTTCATGTAATTGTTTCAGATCGAGTATACGGCGCCTATATGATATAGTGCCTCGAACCGAAAAAAATTTGGTAGGTGTGTATCTAAACCAAGTTTCGGGCTGATATCTTCTTATTTAGACTGTATGCCAAAACAATCAATTTTGAATTTGCGCTTCATAGCCGATTTTCACTTCTTTTGGAATGGTTTTCCAGTTCTTTTTACTTATTTTTTCGGTTATTCTGAGATTTTATTCCGGTGCTTCTGCAACCGTTTTTGGGTTCTTTTGGAATCAAGTTTCCCACCGGACTGGTGGGTTCTGTAACACACCCGGTTCTTCGGTTCCGGTTACAGTTCTTCGGTACCGTGCATAACTAATATACAGGATGGCCTAAACCACCCATCCACCCCTCTAAAATGGAGGGAAATGTTTTTTTTTATAGAAAAGTGCAAAAATATGGCCTACCAAATCAGGGATGCTATATATATAGGTGATATTACCAAATACCGGTTTCGGAAGGTCCATTCATTTCTTTAAATGGGATACATATGTTTTTTTTCCAGATATTCTGATTCTGCCAAAAAAATACCTAACTTTGTCGGAAAAATTTTTCTGGTATGAACTTCCGGTTAAAACAATGAACTTTCGGTCTGGTTAACTCACTTCCGGTCGATCCTGGAAGTCGGTAATATGACCAAAATATAGAGCATCCCCTATTTGGTAATTTGGAGGGAGCTGCTGGACCAGTGGTGTAAAACACGCTGTATATACATATGTAAATCTCTCTAAATTTCTTAGCACACCTATGCGTATCTTTAACTTGAGCAATATTACTCTCTATCTTACACATTTCCTTCCTTTGCATATTTTATGTCACCATTTACCTTGAAGAAAACAGTCATCCCAATAGTATATTTATTTTATGAGCTGACACCTGTTTCCTGTCATAACCGTAACCATAACTGTCGCTGTCTTCAACTACACCTACAGCACATTCGCCACATTCACTCACGTTGTACACACAAAAATTGGTAAAAAACAATATATGTACATGTTTACATTAGGGCGGTCCGAAAATGCATGTGAGAACAGGAAGGGTTTTTAACTCGCAAACTCTGTTTATTTTTAAGATACTTCAAAGAAAAACCGCCAATCGTTTATTTAACGGTTTTTATTATATTAAAGATTTGATTGGGTCTTCCAGTGCATTTTTTGTGGGTATTGAGGTCACCTATATTAAATAAATAATATTAAAAATTTCTTAAATAAACAATTGGGTATTATCCTTTGAAATCTCCTGAGGATAAACAGAATTTGCCCATTAAAAAATATTGGTTTGCAACGATTCTATACCATTTCTAAAAAAATGTGTTTTTCCCATATAAAATCTATGTGTAACTTTGAGCGCTTTGAAAGAACTATAAAGATTTTTTTATTAAAAAAAACGGCTATACTGTTTTCGACATAGAACAATCCTCGGGTCTGAGAGCATTAAAATTCCGACTTTACTTTCTCTAGACCACCTTAATGTACATATGTATACGGATAAACGAATCGTTATCACAATAGCAGATAGTAAAAATGTGCAAGTAATGGTGGAAAAGCAAATGGAAGTTTTGTGGATGGGCATAAAAAATATATGCGAGGTGCTAAAACCAAACAAATAAAAGAATTTATGCTTCCTTGGAGTTTATGTGAAAAATAAATTAAATGTTATCCGTGTATATACATATGTATGTGGTTGCATACGATTTTAAAAATATTGTTAACTCGGCACCCTGGCAAAAGATCCTAGCGGCGATAGATGAGCTTTCCGTGCCCGCGTACCTCACTAGATTAATCGAAAACTACTTTGATGGAGGAGTGCTACAGAACAATACCCATGATGGTGTCAAAGAATACAAGATTACCGGTGGTGTTCCACAGGGTTCAGTGTTAGAACCTTTACTCTGGAATATAGGAAATGTACGATGAAGAACTTGGACTCAATGTCCCGAAAGAAACCAAAGTAGTGGGTTCCGCGGACGATATTGCAGTTGTAAAAGTAGCTAATAATCTAACCGAAATATCCACATTAGCTAATGCCACACTAACGCTCATAGATGAGTGGCTGGACTCAATGGGACTTGCCCTAGCGGAGAGCAATACCGAGGCTGTTTTCGTTACATACAAATAGTCCTGGTAAACACAAAACACGCCACCAAGTAACTGGGTATCATATAAGATGCAAGGCTATGTTTCAAAGAACACCTTGAATATGTTTTATCAAGAATGATGCTCAATGCACGTGCACAGAAGACGTCTTTTAGCCGGAGTACTGAAGTCGGTATCCCTATATGATGCGCTCGACACTAAGTCCTACAGATGTGGTCTGGCATCCATATAAAGAATTTGCTATGCATTTCGTACCGCATCCAGCCCTTGTTGTTGCAGGTTTACACCCAATAGACTTCTTGGCTAAGGGGACCAATTTTGAGGTACCGGGTGAACTCATACTAACTCTGAAAAAGAAAATTGCAAGAAACAATAGTTGAGTTAGTTGAAATGAAATCCTTACATAACATAACACAACACAACACAATCCAACAACACACAAAACCATACAATACAAAAAATGCAAGACAACACAACGAAACAAAATACAATACAACACAACAAAACAAAATATAATACAAAACAATGCAACACAACACAACACAACACAACACAACACAACACAACACAACACAACACAACACAACATAACATGTCATTCTTCAATTTTATCTTGATTATTAATAGCATTATTATTATACCTAGGTCAAAAACAAAAACAAATGAAGAACAGATGGAACTGATTTAAATCGAATGAAAGCGCACCCAGATATTGCGCGCGGTTTTTAAAGGCCTCGTGTCCCTATTACTTTTCACAAATGATTCTTATTGCTTTTGCATTATAAAAAATCAGTTTTCATTTATTTATTTTAAATTCGCTACATATTATTTCGTATATCCCGCGCAGGGGTCAAATATTAGGGCTGTTCGGGGTCTCATGCATATGCTCTTGGATTTGTAAATTCACAACAATAAAATTCACACGGTTGCCCTATTGAGTTGAGGGCAAAGATTTATTTTCGTCATCTTCAAGAGGGTGCACTTTAAAATGGAGACATATGTTATGTAATGTGCAACACACATTTATAATATTAGCTGCTCTATCACATTACGGCACTTTGAAAGAGCTTCATTGAATCTCATTTCCACAGAGCCTCTGTGTGAGTCAAAAGCCGCGGCTGTCGCGGAGTATCCTTCGTGTCCATCATCATATCGAACATATCGAAACCTTTCCTCATGATCGAGGAGGTTTGCCGCATCGCGTAACTACCTCCTTGCAATTCTTTTTATTTGCTTCTCCTGTCTCACTTCATTGCTCGATGCTTCGACCAGCATATGGAATGCTATGCTCTACATTTTTAATTTATCTTAACTTAAAAAAAAAAA
>NW_016163901.1:30470-34163 GCF_001687245.7 Rhagoletis zephyria | reverse complement strand
ATAACGGCGTCTCTGGTAAATTTTGGCCGTCGACCAGTGTTATTAATGAAAAAATGCAAAAACAAGCTCTCCATATTTACCGATTTTCCTATGGCGCGTGATGGCCATTCGCACCTGATTACTTAATAAAAACAGCTGAAAACACTTAGTTGAAATTGAAAAATTCTTTGTTTGACGTATTTAACTGCACGCATCCACTTCATGACGTTAGATTAATCTCCAACTTAGTTACGCTCACGCCAAACAAAAAAAAAACCACAAATTTTAAGCGCAGAAACACGCTACTTGCGTATATTTCAAAACACCAAAAACCATTACGCGAACAGGTAAACAAAAAAATGGACACACGTGAATAGGAGGCGGCATGAAGGTTTCAAACATAAATAGTAACGCCTACCCAGCAACATACATGCATACATATCAACGCGACGTGCGCGCTGGTGTTAAAGTGTTAAGGCATAGACTAACTTTGCCATCTACTCGTACTGGTATGTAGACAAAGTCAGTCAGTCACACTTTCGCCATGTCAGTTGCGTCGAGTGTATGTGTGGCAAGTTAGTGCTGTGAATTTTGACATTTGGTCTGGTGCGTGTGGCCGCAAGTCAATTAATCTTTTGAAACAATCTCAAAACCGAACGAAGCGACATTCGAAACGCACAAACTTGCACATGTTTGCACAGTCGCCAGAGTGCAATGGCAAAACCACGAAACCACCAAAAACCGACAGCATAGCCGCCAAAGCCAAAACTAACGCGGCCAAATTCGACATGACCAAATTCAAAGTGGCAAAGCTTTAGCCACAAGTTATAGAGAGAAAGCTATTCAGCGACGCTGTGACAACCTCTAACAACATAGGCCATGGTACACATGTAACTAGTATATATGTATGTACACAACAATCGCCAAAAGTGGTCGCATTGCTAAAATATGCACAAGCCGAAATACTGAAAATGTGTTCATAGTGTGCTCAGCGGTACTATTTGCGGCTCCCTCCACACGCCGATCTGTCAAATGTGGCAAGGACATATTTATGTATGCATGTATGTATTTAGCCTTAGCAGCAGTTAGTAAGTGTGAATTTGAAAACGAAAACACTGCTTTACGTATGAGTACCTACAACTAGGTACTTGTTAAAATATTTAGTGTCCTTGTTGTGAGTTGGTTGAAGGTTTTCTGAAGACTCCAAATACGCGTCGAGAACATACGGTCGATATAGAGGAAGCATTGCCCACAATATATCTCAATCAATATTTAGATATAGCTCACATTCTTTCGTTGGACCGAAATGAGCTGATAATAGCAATAATGCGACTTCGGATCCCAGGTGATGCTGACTAAGCTCTAGCGGGCAAATCCTAAGGTTGCACTCCAAGTATCCTAAGATGGATGTAAACCATGATAGTACGATCGATAGTAAGCTATGCGACGGTGTCTTGGGCTTCCAGCACTACTCTGGCAGGCAAGATTGAATGCGTGTGTTTGCATTAGGGGGGGAATGCGTACATGTGTGCGACGGCAGCACTGGAGGTAATGTCGGAACTTGAGTCATTGCATATTTCAGTTGATCAAGCTGCAAAGCGAACTCCCCTTAATTTTGTGAGGGAGAGAACTTTGAAAAAGGTAAGGTTTTGTCATCCAGGTTAGAGTGGCGGGCAAGAGCATTGGGCACACGTTGGCTTAAAAAGTTGTGATAACACAAGCGGAAGACATTTGTTTCTTTTCCTTCCCTAAAAATTGAACCACCGAGTGCGTTTTATATAGTACAAAAGATTTGGAATATTTGCTTAATTCAAAAATTACTTGTTGAAGAATTGGTTGCAGGTCTTGGCTACACCGGAACACTGGCAGAGATAGTGTTCGCTGCTATCCACCTCTTCCACTTCTCTGCAGCTGCGACAAAACCTTTGACTGGATATCCCAACCTCTTTCCCATCAAGCAGTACTCCGACTACTCATCTAAGAGAAGAGCGGTCAAGTCAGAAGGGAACTGCGGACCGCTTTACGTCCTGTTATTTACCCCCTCGACTAGTTCAACCTATACTCTATGCTTGCTCAGCTTGATGGCTATGCAGTTGCCAGGAATGTCCCTTTTTACAGGAACCCGTACAACTCTGGGTATTTGGACTACTTTGGACGTTGTTCTGTTAGATTTTAGAGGTCCAATAGCAGCTTGACTATCAAAATATGTAGGGATGGGCTGCTCTGGAAGGGCGAAAGTATGGACTTAAGCTCTGCTTGGAAAACAATACAATGGTCCGTTAAGTGTAGACTGTGATTTAATGCCAGTTCCCCCATAGTAAACCACCAGACGAATCGCCTTTATATCTAGTTACTGGGCCCGGGTTCAAGTCGCTGTCCCCTTTCCATTCGTTCTTCACAGGGATTCTTAAGAATAATTTGTTATCTAAACAGAATGGATGAGTGGTATAATGCAGTTGTCGTTATTCGGTAGAGTTCCAAGGAAAGAAATCGGCGAGTTTTGTTTGTCCTGTGCTGATACTAACAAGAGTGTCCGTCAGTAGGACTAATTAGTCTACAACAAGATAGCTACGGCAATCTTACCCGCCATGCTATCCAACACAGTCACGAATCGTGAGTTGGGTTTGGTATTTTTATTAAGAATGACTCTCTTTAATTTCGGCAGCTGAATGGACCATATAAACAGCGATCTTTGACAGGGTCTATTGTGCACGGCCCGTCACTCCTTATGTGAAGGCCTTTAATGTAGCCTAGCAATTTCATTGACTTTTTATTTACGATTTCAAATGGATTAAGATGAAGCAAGTCTTCCTCAAGCCTCGCTTCGTCCACCTCACAGAAGCGACAGACGTTGCGAGCTTGAATGCTTTATTTTACTGGGGTGATAGCGAAGGGAGCAGTTTCCGTGAAATACCAACTGAGATTTGGCGAGATAAGAGTTCTTGAAACCTCTTTCGATGAGCAGATAAACCGCTTAACTTGCCTCTGCCCTAGACGTTCTGTCCAGTGCCTATTGAACCTTTTGTCGGATCAGATGTTTATGAGCTCTCTTGAATGTCCACTAAAAGGTTGCAGATATACATAAGTACTCCAAGAATTCTTTACCTATACGTATATATGTATATCTTTGACCACTGTGCACTCCACAGTCGAATCCCTCGCGTCGACATGTCAATGACGCGCGTTCTGCGTCTGAAAAGTTTGTAAAATTTTGATGAATGTCTTCATGCGGCTCGGCATATAAATAAATATATTAAGCAATAAGCGCGTTCTGCCTTTATTTTAGTTATTTATTGCCGCTGCGGTTATAGTGTACACAGTTTTTGCTCCTTCTTCTCTTTTATTGTTGATTGTTGATTTTTTTTTGCGCCGCTTGTGTGTGCCGGCTACTTTCCACTTAACCAAGTGATTGATAGGCTGCAATTTTTCTTATCAAAATACACATTTTTTTTTTTAGGTTAACCAAAAAACAATTCTGAAATCGTACGAAATGAATAGCCAAAGTAAAGCGAAAATTGTGGTTTCCCATTGTGTGAAGGTGCACAAAGTAGAGGCAAAAGTGTAGGAGGAGGAGGAGGAGCACAATAACATACAAATGTGTATTTGAATAAGTTAAATGATGATACTACACATAACGAGAAGGAAAGGTGTGTGCAAGCTGACGCTTTATGGGCTGTATGTGGTCAATTGGCCAACCGTTGAGCGTGTTATAAG
>NW_016163901.1:4009-29994 GCF_001687245.7 Rhagoletis zephyria | reverse complement strand
AATAGCCAAAGTAAAGCGAAAATTGTGGTTTCCCATTGTGTGAAGGTGCACAAAGTAGAGGCAAAAGTGTAGGAGGAGGAGGAGGAGCACAATAACATACAAATGTGTATTTGAATAAGTTAAATGATGATACTACACATAACGAGAAGGAAAGGTGTGTGCAAGCTGACGCTTTATGGGCTGTATGTGGTCAATTGGCCAACCGTTGAGCGTGTTATAAGACATTAAAAAAAAAAAAACAAAATTGAAAGAAAAAACAAAATGGAAATGAGCAATATTTTGTTGAGACATTTAAAGTGCAAAAGAAAATTTCTCATTATTTATACGTTTTTACGTCGATATGGCATATACATTAGGGTGCCTTTTTTTCGGCGACATTGTTTTTTTTTTACTCCCTTCTCAAAAATTATGTGTAATCCCAATATCTCAAGGAATATCGGAAATTGAATGGCCTAAAAGTTTGTAATTCGCAGTTTTTTTGTAGGTCTTGTTATTTACGAGATAGGGGCAAAGAAAAACCTTAATTTCATGAAAAAATTGGATGTACTGACCGTCCTTGGTCGAGCACTTAATATTAATATTAGGGGTTCAAATTTTCAGGGAACTTGTTTTTAGGTATTTCTCATAAAACTTCGAGGTGGGCGTAAAAAAAAGATAGTCGCCGAAAACAAGCACCCTAATATACATACATATCGACCGTACTTTGCCAAAACCAAGTATCTCAGAACTCTACTACTTCGCATCTCGTAAAACTAAATCAAAATAGGCCTTAAAATGCTACGATTCATTACATATTATTCTTAAATAACTAAAAATGCACTTAATCTTTAATATTCAGAAAAAAGTTATTAAAAATTATTTTTCGTTATTAATAGAGAGTATTTTGTTAGAGAGTGTTATTCTACAGTGTTTTGAGATACAAGGTTTTGCCAAAGTGACGTCGATATGTACATTTCTATGTACATTAGAGTGCCCCATCAAAAAAAGCTGCGGCCTTTAGCTAAAATATTTCGGAAAAATTTTAAGATTTACGTGAGCTGAACCGATTTGAAAATTTTATTCCGTTGAAAAAACTTGTAAATGTTTTTATGTAGACCATCTAAGCTAAAAATCTTCTATCATCTGAGGCGATTTTTGGAAATAAAATTTTTCAAACTTATTTGATATATTTGGAGGTATTTTCAATCGTTAATTTGATTTTTTAAGGACCACCCTAATGTAGGTATCTTTATTTGGCAAGCACTACCGAAGTTCGCGTTTTGCCCATCTATTAGCTTTGAAGCTTTATCTATGAAGTTATAAAGTATCGAACTAATGCTTTCCCAAAACAACGGCATATGTACATACAAAACACTTTCACACTTACACGTTTCTTATCTGCTTAATCCACATGCATGTATTACCACATTTTGTAAGCCATTTTGCCATTTGCCTTTTTGATTGCTTCTTGTAATTCTCACTTTGTAAACATTATTAAGAAATATTAATTTTCATTTATCATTTTGATTGAGCGATCAAATAAATGAGGCTGGTCTCAGCCGCTGCCCGCTACAATCACTCAACTCAATTCAACTCAGTTTTAAATATTGTATTCATGTAATTTTTTTTCTCCTTTCTGGTTTCTTCTGGTTGGCCATTAAATAGCTGCGAGCAGCGCGAGTTGCTTTGATGTCCCGAGTTTGCTTTAGAAATTATTACGTTTTGCCCTTTTGGCTATTTAAAATATCGTTTTGTTGGTTTCAGTTGTATTTTTGTGTTGATTTATTATGACCTCTATGATACCTGCCGTTAATATTATGACAAAAGACACTGGGAGAAATTAATGAATTGAGGAAATAAAAGTTTAGGTTAATAAAATATAGGGAGCGAATAGTTGAGCGGGACGTAAGTATTTTGCATAATAAAAAGGGGAAGGCTGGAATACGTCATAATTTCAAAAATTTAAGTCTTCGTGTATTCGGAAACCAGAATTAGACCCCATGACACCGTCATCCTTAAAACTCCAACGAAGAATCACTCTTGTCAGCAAGTGTTACTTTGGACCGAATAAGCAATTGAGAAGTATCTCCTCGCACATCGCTCCAAACCTGAAAGTATCCAACGCGGCCCCAGTGGGGTAAGAAAAGGAGGAGGAAGTCTTCGAGAAAAAAATCATTGTGTGAGTTATGCATAGCTTTGGACACCGAGCTGCTGTGGGTTTTGATTCACATCTTTTCCGACTGCCGAGTGGTGAACAGATCACCGCTTATTCGACTGTGAACGAATTGGCGCATTTTTTATTGCGACCATTTCTGAAAAAAAAACGCCTTTCTTGGCGATGATGTAGTAGTTTGTCTGAAATCCTTAAAGCAGTTCTTTAGTTATGGTCCTAACCAGATCCCTACTTGTTTTCTTAAAAACTGTGCTGATTATCTCTATAAGCCGTTAACAGCCTTATTTAATTTGTCTCTTAAAGAGGGCGTTTTCCCAACTGTATGGAAGGAATTGTTTATAATCCCGTTACATAAAAGCGGTAGCAGGGGCATAGCTAAGCTTTCTGCAATTCCTAAATCAGGGCCGGATTTAAGCACAAGATACATAGGCGCCAGCCTAGGGGCCCGCATTACAAGGGGGCCCGCGCCAAATGAAAAATTATATACATATTTACAATTTTTAAGAAACGTAAAAGGCACTGAAGGCGAGTCAATCATGTTTAGTTCGTTTTTTACCCTAATCGAAAGCGATTCATATTGTAGTACAACGTAAAATAAGTACTAAATAGCTGATCTGGTTAAGTAAGCAAAAGAAAATGCGTCGTTTCATCGAGTCGGCGGCAGGCAAACGGAGTACTCGCACCACCGGCACAGCCATAGGGGTCAGGTTGATACCACTGACTTCTGCGCGTCACAGTTTCGACAGCCTTGATCTAAGTCATTGTATCTACATACAACTTTGGCGTCGATTTAGTGTACGCCTCGCTCGTCAAAACAGCGAATTTGTCAACATTCAACTTCGCAATAAGAAACGTAGTTTATTTTTTATTGTAAAAGTATATGATTTATACAAAGTATAAATAAACAAAAGCGCTAACGCCGAAGTGCCATACCTAACCAAAAGCGTCAACGCTAAGTCAAAGTACAATAAGCATAGGTTTGTTTGTGTGGAACGGAAAATAACAGTTTCGCCGTTTTGTGCAGCCAACTTCACTTCCTAACGCCCTGTCAAAATCGTGTTTTCCACCTTCTCAGTCAGCCAGACAACGCTGACGCTTTTGTTTAGGTATGACGCACTTAAAGTTTGGTGGCGGTACATGGCGTAATAAACGGGTGAATTAATAAAGCAGCTTTCTCGCTTTATCTTCTGTCATTCGGCTATATTATACAAAATTCTCAAGGCAAAATTTCAAATAGTATAGTGTCAAATCAATATAACAGGGCAATTCTGGCAACTGTCTTTCAACTCACCATAGTCTTTCGAAAGACAAAAGTCTTTCGTAAGACAATTGTCAATTCTGGCAACTCTCTTGAAAGTTCTTTACTGCCTTTCGAAAAACCACTTGCAAGATCTGCTAACGAGGAGGTCTCAGTGTTACGCTGTTCGCCTTTTAGCAATAATTTTTTATAAATTAAATTAAATAAAAAAAAATTTATATGATTTTTTTTAAATAATAATAGCTTAGCTAATACATAAAAAAAGGTAAAAAATAAAAATAAAGTAAAATATATGAAATGAAAAGAACGCAAAAATATAAATATGTATTATGTAAGATGTAAGATGACATTAAAAAATTTATATTAAAAGAATATTAATTTAAAAAAGAAACCCAAATTAAATTTAAAGAGAAGCGATAAATAAATAATTTTCTAAAAATCTAAACCTAGAGTACTAACCATATTTTACACATGCTGGTACTAATGATCGTCGATTCGACGATATCTTGTTAAAACCCTGTTGTTTTACAAATAAAAGTTAACTAAATGTCATACATATTATTAAACTTATAAATTTGACATTTGAACTTAATGATAAAATTTCTTTCAGGTCCATAAAAACTCAAAAATATTGTTTATTCAATTAGCATAAAAAACTGTGCCTAGAAAAAGAGTTGTTTTTTACTTCTATTAGTGTATCTTTTTTTAAGTTTTCGTTTATATAAAATATCGCGATGGAATATTGTTCTTTATGCAAAACTGAAGATAATGAATTGTCTAAGATAAGTGTTCCATCACTTCCGACCAAAAACACGTCGAAAATTTTAACAGCTCGTGAGATTTGCTCATATATGTGAAAACGTATCTGAAAATCATAAGAAATTTCGAAACCAAATCTTAAATTTATTTGCTCAGTGTATCGGCTAGCAATGCAATATTAAAGCCAAATAACAACCGCCAGACGTATCTGCCTTTCTTTGATAAAGTGTCAAGAAAGGTGGAAGGCCAGCACCTCCCTCAAGTGCATATTAATACATTGAAGTACCTACATACATACATATAACTCGCGCCAAGGCCTGAGAATATTTTCAAGTGCTTAAGCATTTGTTTCTATCTTCTACATCACTTGCTTATTTCCGTACAACTTTTCATATCTTGGCATGAAGAATTTGCTTAACTACATATTTTGTTTCAACGGGTTAACTCGTAGATATTACCCAAAGAATTTGGTACTTAATCCAATTTTTTTTTTGTGTTTTTTTTCATTTTGGTTCTTTGCTCAATTCACCGCTGCAAATTGTAAAGATGTTTCCAATGGACCTGCTTACTTACATACATACTCGCTGGCAGCAAGGTTGGCTATTGTGAACAGTAAGCAATGCTGACGCGCCAAGCGTACGCGCGCACTTGATTGCCCTCCCTGAGGACCGCTATAAAGGGCGTATAATTTAATTACACAATCAAACAAGCGTTAAAAATTCACTCATACTCATACTCGCTCATATTCCGCTTGCCAGCCACCGGTGCAGCTCCTTTGTGAGCTGTGGGTGGCAACGCAACGGCAATGAATAGGGGGGTGATATTATCGGATGTGCACAGTGGAAGCTGCTGTGGGAAGGATGGCATGTACATATGTAAGTATGTAATTGTTGCTGCAGCATCACCGCACCGGCGATAATAGTGGCATCATGAAACACCCCTTCGGCAACTTTTTTCGACTTTCTTTGTCGTTATTTGATTTTTCTTTTCCATATATTTTTTTTGTTGTTGTTTGCTATTGTGTTATTCGCCTAGCTTTTAGAATGTTGCGCATATATTTACAATTCAAAATGCAACACAATACCTTCATATAATAATAATCAGATTAAAAATACTTACACAAGTCAATGGTCATAGTGTAGAGTTGCTGGCAACAAATTTGGCGAGCTGAGTCGAGAATGTAAAAGTTGAAGTTGTGGGATATTCGACGCTGTGGTGTCAATGTGGTGGCGGCGGCGAAGGCGGTGGCAACCTCATACGCAACCGCGCCGCAAATATGTTGCAATTTGATGGGGTGAAAGCGTGAAGGTAGTTGTTGTTATGTGTAATATTGTTGTTGCTGTTGATGTTTTTTTTTTTGTGCTGCGCAACTATGTATGTATAAAGTGAAATAAAATAAGATAAATAAAATAGTGGCATTGCCCACCGCAAATGCAAGCATACAAATTAAAATTCGGTTTTTGTGGTCGCGACGAAACGCACGCACACATGCATACGTACAGTATAAAAGTATGTACATGCCCACTTGCATAACAACCAGCAGCCAGCAACAACCACACAGAAAAAAAAGGCGAACACTTTTAGTTTTTGTGCAACATCTGTTCGTGCAACGTGCAACGCAAATACATACATACATACATATTTATTTACATTAGGCATAGGACGTTTTCTAAAATTAATTGTTTTTATGAAGAGAGGATGCGGAATGATGAAAAACCAACGAAAATTACGTTTTTGTCCAAATGCGGTTTAAAAAATCCCCCAAGGAACGAGAAAAAAATTGCAGGTTCTAAAAAAAAATATTAGGACTGCGATCAAAAACTGATTTCTAAAATTTTTTTATCCGTTGATTTGGAATTTACCTCATATGTATTTGCTTTTTTGTTGAATGTTTATATGTGGTACTCAGTGACTCACACAAGTGTTCCGGTGTCGAATTTTTTTATAATACTCACAATATTTTTCAAGTTTAATTTTTTTGGTTATCTTTCTTTAAAAATACTGACAACGTTTTGGCAAAAAGCATATAAATCAAAGTTTTAAACTTAATAAAAAACTTTAAAAAATTCGAAAAAATTTTCATCAAACACATCCTTAATGAAAATACAAAATTATTAAAATTTTTTTTAACAAATACATATTTCGATTTTGTATGCATCCCTTCAAATATTCGGACTCATTTTAAAATCAGAAAAGTAACGGAATTCTGAGCTCAACAAAGCGTCAGGAGAAGAGCAGTTTCCCTTCTTAGAGGGGCACGCCAACATGAGTCCAAGCTAGAAGTCAGATTCGAGTCTGAATTATGACGCTTTCTGCTTGCTTTGCTTGCTTTTGCCGGAGTCATACTGTATATGTATGTACATATGTTGTTTTTTTTTCAGAAAATTGTTTTTTTTTTCTCGGAGTCCCCTGCGGGAACTTTTTTTTGCAAATTTTGACAAAAACTTTATTTTTGTTGGTTTTTTATCATTTCTCATCCTCTCCGCATAGGAATATTTAATTTAAAAAAAAGTCATATGCCTAATGTCTTTACATATGTATGCATGCGAGTACGTGCCACCGTTTGTGGTACTTGCATGGATGGCCTTTGACGCACATCGTCTGTACGCGTACTTGGTAATTTAGTTTGACATGTTTGCCAACATTTCAATTGATTGCTTTGTTATTTTCCACGGCAAGCAACAACAACAACAAATATGAAAAAGAAAATAAGAAAAAATCAACGCCACTTTTTCCATTCAACTATTTCATTGCTTTTGTGCACTTTATTGCTGGTTGTCATGCCAAATGCAGGGAGGCGCATGTGCGTCGGCGATGCTGTGGTCGGTCACTGCCTCACTTTATTGTTGTTTTTTCTTTTGCTGAAATTCGAGTGCACTCACTTAACGCGCAATCAAAACTAATAACAACTTGTAATCATAGTTATAAATTGTGTGGTGGTCGAAGGTGGCAACGCTTGGTGCATGCAACGTAACATTATTTTGTGGCATATTTTGCACAAAAGGATTACACACATCCCTTCATATGGCATGGTATTGTGTCTCATTAAATTGGAGCAACGCAAATTATTCGCGCCAATTCTCATCAATGAGGTCGAAGGCACTTGCCTTTTTTCGGTTGAGTGGTTCTTAGTTGTTGTTTTTTTTTTCACTTTTTGTCATGCAAGAAAATCTGATAAATATAATTTAGTTGGATTCATGATTTTGTTTAGCGTTAGATTATCTCCGTTAACTATCAGTTGCATTCCAATATCACATATTTTTTTTTTAGTTGTTACCAAGCAGGTGCAGAGGCGCTGAAACAATATTTGAAAAAATTAAATTAATTTCCATGACGTTTATAATTAAAAAGCGCATAAGTGCATAACTTTTTTTTACCTTCCTTTTATTAGCTCGGGATGTAGCTATGTAATATTGATGCGCCTAAAAGATGCAACGATTTCTATTCTCAAGTTACATACCTGATGACAGTACGAATGGCAATTATAATAGGGGGGTTTTAGTTTTTTAAACTATAATTTTATTTTAAGTAAAATTTCTTTGTGTTCGCTTGGGAATAAATGGGAGGAGGTGACGAAGGTGGTTGAGCAAAATAAAGATTAAGATTAATATTAAGATTAAGATTTAGATTGAGATTGGAATTAAGATCAAGATTAAGGTTAGCATTAAGATTAATATGAAGACTAAGGTTAAGATAAAGATTAAGATTTATATTAAGATTAAAATTAAGATTAAGATTAAAATTAAGATTGAGATTCAAATTGAGATTTATGCTAAGGGATTGGGATTAAGATTAAAATTAAGATTAAGGTTAAAATTAAGACTAATATGAAGATTATGATTGAGAATTACTTTAAGATTAAAATTAAGATTAGGATTAAAATTAAGGTAAAGATTTAGCAAAATTATTTTCTTCTTAGATTTGTGCATTGTTGGAATATTTTTTCGGCTTGTCAGTTGAGGCCAAAAAAGAACTTTGCCATGCTCCTTTCTGCTTTGCGAATTTACACAGTTATTCTTAGTTGGAATAGTTCTCTCGAATGCCTTCAGAGTCTTCTCATCTTTGACCGACATCGTCTATATTTCTGTGTGATATCATTCTATCATACGAGTTTTGTAGAGCGTGCTTTTTGTTAGTCGAGAGATATTTCTGTTTTTTAATTGCCTACCAAGCTCAAAGTATTTATTACCCGTTGGCTGGCATTATTGGAGGTGTTGGTACTGCATCCCACAAAATCGTTTACTGCTTCAAAGTATAACTGCCAACAGTGGCGTGTTTTCCAATACGCTAAGACTCTTCGCGTGTTGTCAGGAGGTACTTTCCTTATTTTTTTCAACACTAGATGCACCTTTTTTGCTCTCTAAGCTGAAGAATACTGCACTGACGGCTTTGGTTTTGAGACCGAAGTTATGAATATCAACTGCATACGCTGCGGTTGAGGGCGAGCAGCTGGTACTTATTATGCTTTCCAGCATCAGATTGAAGAAGTCCCAGATTTCGATCTTCATCATTACAAGAAGAAGCAACGGCCTTAAAACGTTTGATTGCTGCCTTATTTTCTGATAGAATTTTCCAAATTTCTTGCCTGCCAGCACTTCAAGCTCTTCGTACTCAAGCATTTCTATCTCTAAATTGTAGCGCATGTATTTTGTAAAAAAAAAATGTTTCTCATTTGGAATCGCATGCGTCGAAGAGCTTCTTCCCATTTCATTTTACGCAACTGTATTAGTTTCGCTTCTTTTCGTAGGTACTATCGAAATCAACTTGAAAATGGACAAAGAGGTGGTGTGTGTCGACCCTCTTCTAGCAAGCATTTTCCAAGATTTTGCGTATAGTCGGTTTACCAGTTCTTAAGCCACACTTACAGGACCCAATCAGTTCATTGACGGTGGATTTCAGCTTTTCATAAAAGACGCTCTATAAAACTTTAGATGCAGCGTTTAAGCGACTGAGTCCTCGTTAGTTGGCGATTATGACGGCGTTCCCTTTCTTGTGGATTTGGCATCAGCCGCGATTTTGCTA
Organism: Rhagoletis zephyria; assembly: GCF_001687245.7. NCBI lineage: Eukaryota > Metazoa > Arthropoda > Insecta > Diptera > Tephritidae > Rhagoletis > Rhagoletis zephyria. Next base: position 20,803 of record NW_016163901.1, on the reverse strand, counting down.
ATCGGACCTCGTCATAGTTGGGCAGTAGTACATCGATACTACCGTCCTCGATTAGGGCTCGAGCGCAAAGGTGTTACATCTATAATTTAAGTATATCCTAGACATTGACCACCAGGTCGCCGTGATTCTGATCTTGAAGCCTTCGCTAAGTGACCACATTTTCTCATCAACTTTACGGGCGTTTTCTAGTCGCTCAGCTCTTCGCATTCACGTATTCGACCTCTTATTGCTATGGAAAACACGTCTCGCTTCCCAATATCGATACGACATGGCTCCCGAATGCACCCGAAAACAGCGTCGCCTTTTTTTTTTAATAATCGAACAATTTCTTGTGGGGTTTGTACATATTTAGGTATTAAGACATTTCGGCCCTCAAGCTGAGCTTAATATTCTCAGCGGTCACTACTTTCGGTATTTTTAACCAATAGATTCCATTTTATAGCAGACATTTCCATATTAACTCAACATTTTAAATACAGTTTTGGAGGGCGTTTGAAACTAACTCACCAAGGGGCAGCTCACATACGTGTGAAACTGAACTGGACCCAAAAAAGGAGAAGGTAGGAGATCACATTTTGTAATTCAACATCAGAAAACGAGCCTACTTTTTCTATAGTACGTCAGGTAGTCTAATGTCCATTTGTAGTACATATCGAAAATTATTTAATTTGCTTTCCACCTAACTAAAACCTCAATTACCTTTGTTCTCAATAATGAAGTCATTATCCTAGGCAATGAGCGTTGACAAATTGAAATTTAATGAAGATCGGAGCAATAATTTAACTTACCTGCATATATGTATGTATGATACCAGCTCTTGTACATACATACATACATACATATGTGCGAGCAAACATACAATATGTTATTCACGTTCTCCAGCTAATTAACCCCTTGAAGGAGTGACACTTGCGTTACATTTCACACTTTACGCGCAATGGGATGATTACCAACACCACAAATAAATGAAATGAAATGAAATTAACTAAACCCAATAAGCTTTTTGTTAATTCTCAATTTGAGAATTTTCCTTTAGTTTAAAATGGAGATATATTGAATTCTCAACTTTTTCTCAAACGTGAACGGAACGAAATGTTTTTTCATATTTCGAAGACAAAAAAAAAGGAAATACATTTGGTTTAAAGCACTTCAAAGTCAGTATGTTTCTTTTGAATACGCTTTCGTTCTGCACTTCGCAGATGCTTTTTCAAACTTCCATGACACAAATTGTTTCTTTGGGCAAAAAATCGAAACATTTATATACTTACTGCATTTGTTTTAAAGTAGTTTTTCAATTAGTAGATTAAAAAAAATTACTTGTTTAGTCAGGGTACTGATAGACTTCAATATCTTTGTATTGTTGACACAGAAAAAAAATTCTCTCAAATGTTTCTCAAACCGTTCTTATGTCGATAAACAATATTTGAGAAAAATTAGAGAAAACGGTTAGTTTCAAATGATAAACAATGCTGAGGAATAAGATTTTCTCAAGCGTTTGAAAATTTCTTTTCCAGTGTTTGTTGGGAAAGTACATTTCATACATACGTATATAAGTGAACACTACCTCTGCATGCGCATGTAGTCAAAAAAGTAAAAAAAGGTATACATAATTAAAGAGCGTCACTTGGTCAGCAAAGTTAACGATTTGTAGGGAAAATGTGAACGAACATCTGTTAGACTGGCAGAAGATAATTTTACTGGGAATGCTAAACACAATCGCTGTTAATATCGGAACGTGTGAGTGTGTATTCCTTGCATACCCTTTGGTATTGTTTATAATGCCACTCTATCAATAAAATAAATAATAAAGATTTGGATGTCACACATAGAAGGGACCTAAAATTGAAGGCCACCTCCGGCAATGACTTTTAATGAAAAGCTTTTCATATATGAAAATTTACAATTTCCTACCGAAGACCTGCAATCTCTGAGGACCGCTTTTGTGAAGTATTCTTTTTTCATTATGAATAATGTGCGGATTGGGAATCGCTCCTATTGCACGCAGCCGAGTGGTTAGAGACCCCTACTATCCTACGGGCTCAACGTTAATCTCTCTCTAGTTTTAACCTTTCTTTCTTAAATGAGCATATTCTTTATCTTTCAAGGAACTTTTAAGCCAGTGAAAGGATTATGGTGCCCTATATTCCTGCAAGAAAATGCTGGGTAAGAAGTGGAACCTACGCCCAGTTCTTATGCTGTAGATGCGAGCTATACACACACAATGTTAGGCCAGGTAGAAATTTCACCGTTCACCGATTGATCTCTTTTTTAAGGAAGGTGCTTCACAGAGTGCCTTTCATTCGGGGGAACTAAGTCTGTGAAAAGAACGTTTTTGGTGGCCAATAGTAGGTGAAAATACCTTTTACCCAATTCTGGTCTGCAGAAGTCTGTACTAGGCACTGCATTTCTCATCAAACTGAACTGGAGGAATTTATCTCGACTAACTGCCGTTTAAACAGGGAACTGGGCCATGGTTTGGAACACAACACTTCTTTTCGCAGCTGCAGCTAACCAGATGCAGAAGACACGCTAGACCATCTGTCCTGTAGTTTCTTAGCACTGCTTAGGACTAGAATTAGTTTTCGAGCAAATCCTTCTGCTGCGGTCTAACAGGCATAACTGATGTTAACCCACTGCAACTTCTTAGGTTCTTGAACTCCACGGGGTAGATTTATTCTTCTGTTCTTGTGTATGTAGTTAAAATCGCCATTTCACCTAACCAACCAACCAACCACCCAACCACTTCGTAGAAACTAAGGAAAATTCGCGGTGTGAAGTTGTACGTCCTGCCAATTGCTTTTTAGCATAAAAGAGCACACAACAAAGTGAAGGAAAAGCTCTTCCAATAACTAACATTTTTACCTTTTTAAGGACAAATGAAGAAAAGCATAAAATTCTTCTTTTTTTTAATAAATATAAACTATTTTTTTGAAGTTTTCCACATGTATTCCAAACAAAACTAACCCCCACTAGACCGACTAGAGGATGCATGTTATGAGCGAAACATAACATATTCACCTGCAGCCTTGATTCTTATTTTCCAATGTAAAATATATACCAAAAAAAAGTAAATCCTTAACTTCTGCAAACCGCTTTAAAACTTTCTGTACTCAAACTTTTTTTATTTATTTCATTTTACATCTATCTTACCCACTTTAAGTTATGTATGTACTCGTACATACCAAGGTACAAAAACTTTGCGCCATACCACTTCTGCTCTAATTTTATTACAAGCAAATCTGGTTGGAGATTTCTTAACAGTTGCAAAAGTAAAGTAAAGCAAAGCAGAAAATGACAAACTTTACAACTTTTTTTTATATTCTTTAGAGGCAGAAGGAAACTACAGACAATTCCTTTAGCTGTACATACTGCAGAGGCAGCGGCGCTTTTCGCCCATTTTGTTAGTAAAGGGTGATTTTTTTGAGGTTAGGATTTTCATGCATTAGTATTTGACAGATCACGTGGGATTTCAGACATGGTGTCAAAGAGAAAGATGCTCAGTATGCTTTGACATTTCATCATGAATAGACTTACTAACGAGCAACGCTTGCAAATCATTGAATTTTATTACCAAAATCAGTGTTCGGTTCGCTTTACGTCCGATTTATGGTCTACATAATCGACCAAGTGAGCAAACAATTAATGCGATTGTGACCAAGTTTCGCACTCAGTTTACTTTATTGGACATTAAACCAACCACACGAATGCGTACAGTGCGTACAGAAGAGAATATTGCGTCTGTTTCTGAGAGTGTTGCTGAAGACCGTGAAATGTCGATTCGTCGCCGTTCGCAGCAATTGGGTTTGCGAAACACATTTCGAACCGAACACTGATTTTGGTAATAAAATTCAATGATTTGCAAGCGTTGCTCGTTAGTAAGTCTATTCATGATGAAATGTCAAAGCATACTGAGCATCTTTCTCTTTGACACCATGTCTGAAATCCCACGTGATCTGTCAAATACTAATGCATGAAAATCCTAACCTCAAAAAAATCACCCGTTACTACACACATACACACCGCATAGTGTATACGCTAAATATTCACAACTTTTCCAGCGTGGACGTCCTTCCTACTCAATGTGATTTGAAATCAGCACAAAGATGATTATGCATATTTCCTGTGCTCCACCCATTTTTACACTGCAGTGATTTCTCAAAAGATACTTTTTCAAAGTTAACATAAAAAAAAATAAACAAATTACGAAAAAATAGAAATTGAATAAAAACTGTGTGCAAAGCAAAGAGAGTAAGTAAGTAAGCGACAAGTAGAAGAGCAGCAAAGTTAAGCGCAAACACTTTGTGAAAAAAATAAGAAATTTTTAAAACTTTTCACTTGATGTCCTTTCAACTTTTTACCACTTTTTTAATAGGGCTTGCATTTTTCTTTTTTTTCCCCACATTCCCACCGTCTTAAAGACGCCATCTTAAACACACACACACACACACATATGCAAGAAACACGAAGACATCATAGCATTGGGGGCGAGCACGTAGAAGCGCACAAAGTATCCTTTCGCTGTGGCATCAGCTTTGAGACATTGCACAAAAACAAAATAAAAAGATGGCGCATTTCAAGTCGCATTCTTGCATTTCTAAGAAGCCAAAGGAATTCGAGAAAAGTGCAAAGTTGTAGTTTTTTATATTTTTGAGCAGCGAAGCGTGTACGCTTGCAATTCAAGTCAAGAAAAACTTTGCCAAAAAACGAAGGAAAGAAGGCAGACTGCGGGGAGGCAATAGTAGATAGAAAATGAGAAGGCACATTCCTTCTCAGTGAAGCGAAAAAAAATGTTCAAGCACAAGAACAAAAGCAAAACAAAGTAATACATATAAGACGCGCAAGTCCTTTTGTAGAGCGCTTTGGGGCAAAAAATGGCGCTCCAGAAGCACATGCACATGCACACACACACACACGCAGCGACACACACGAACAAGTGCTATATGTTGAGAGGGCGGTTTCAAAGCATATTTCAAGGCGTACTGGGGGGCTATATTTATTAAAGCAAAGTCATGCGTATCAATGTACATTTGTATGTATATAAATGTATGTATGTGTATGTGCTAATATTGCGTAAATACTTGAATACAATATGCCTGTGTTTGTAGTATATTTTGTAGCAGCCTGCAGTGCCTACGCGTTTAATGTACATAAGTATGTCTATTTAACTTCATTCACTTGAATTTCTAAGCAAAAATAAGTGGCTCAACATCTTTGGGGAATATCCCGGCTACACATAAAAAAACAAAAAATTAACACAAATCAAAGTTGCAAATAAGCAACTACAAAGTAAGCTGTTATCAAAACATACGAATATAAACACACGTATGGCACAACCCCCATTTTATTCAAATATGGGCACACATATTTACACACCTACTCTTAAAAGGTGTTATCTTTCTTCGCAGATATGGAGCAAATTGATCTTACATATGTATCGAATGAAAGGCAATTTAAATTTTAAATTTAATAAATTTAATGAGAAAACTTAAATTCAAAGAGTAATAAAAGTTTATAAAACGTGTGCATATTTACAGGGCAATTCTGGCAACTGGCAAATGTCTTTCCTAAGACAGTTGTCTATTCTGGCAATTATCTTAAAAGCTCCTTACTGCCTTTCGAAAGACTAATTGAAAGATCTGCTAACGATGAGGGCTTAACGTTAGGCTTTAGCAATAATTTTTTTAACGAAATTAAATTAAATTAAAGAAATATATATATATTTTTTTTTCTTTTTAAATTAATAAAAAAAGTTAATAAATTAAATAAATTAAAAAAATTAAAATAAAGCAAAAATAGGTAAATGATATTTTTAAAAATTAAACGAAATTAAAATTAATTTTTTTTCTTCTTAAGTAATTAAAAAAGAAAAAAATCTTTTGGCTGAGATTCGAACTCGGATTTTTTGAACGGAACGCCTGTGCTCTGCCCACTCGGCCACTGCGTCTGTTGGAGCGACGAGATCTAAATCATATACAAGTGCTTTCTCTCAAAAGAGCTTTCCACCACGAGTGGTGCATGAGAGAGCTTTTTTTCTAAAACTTTTTTGCTAGTTAGAATAACAAAAGTACTCGAACTATCTTGCCATCTGTCTTATATTTGTCTTACGAAAGACTTTTTACTATCTTAGCCAGAATTGCCTGTTATGTTGTCAAATGTTACAGCTGCACCTCAATCTGTTGTACTGAATGCTGATTATTTTGATACTCTTACTCACACGGCTGTCTTTATCGACTCAGTCTGGATATTTGTCTTTCTTGCGAAATCTGGGATACAAATTACATATACCTCAGAACATGGTCAATGTTGGTGCCATATTTTAGTATAAAGAACAACTTAACTTTCGTAGATATTCTTTATATGCAAGAATATATTTTTATTTTCATATCACTGCAAAATTTTTTTTTAAAAGTCTGTTTAAATTTTCCAGGAAAAATCACAAGAAATATTTTTCATTATTTCTGTTGCTTGAAAAAGTACTTTGCTTTGCTACAAATTTTCTTGAAGAAATAAATATAAGAGCTTTCTTTTATTGACAGCTCCATACTGATCAAGCTAATTCATATAAGATGGTATCGATTTAACAAAGACAAAACTTATTTGAATTTTGTTTTTGCTTTCAGCGGCCCATTGTAAAATTTCAGCTATTATTCCCCGTAGGAAAAAGGGCGACAGAACATACTAACACCATCACATTTTCACTCAAATGAAATGAAATGAAATAATAAATGAAATGAAAATGAAATGAAAAATTCTTTTCATTTCTTGTGCGTTATTTTACATGAATTTTCGCTTTTCTTGAGAGTTGCAGACAGCGCTTTTACACAAACAGAAAAATTTAATTCAATAAATTTTAGAAATGTGGCAACTCTCTTATAAAATGCTTTCAAACTAATTTCGTGTAAATATGTAGGACACAGTTAACTTACGACATTGTAATGTTTCATTTAACTTTTTAACTGGTGGCAACCTCTCCAAAAGTATTCTCGAAATTAATCTTTGTTAAAGCTTCATTCTTTGATAACCATACATATTAAAATATTTCACTCAAACTGTTAATTAAACTGATTTGGAAATCCAAAATAGGTGGCAGTTCTTTTCAATGAGATTTCCGAAATTAAGTATCATTAAATCTCTCGCGTTTGATAACCATTTAAAAATACTTCGTTTAACTAATTAATTGAACTAGTTTTCAATTTCTAAACAGTTGGCAATCCTCTTCACAAATATATTTCGAAATAAACCATTCATAAACCTCTCTCGCCTGACACCTATATTAAAATTTTCATATAATTTGTTAACTAAATTAATTCCGCATTCCTAACCAGGTGGCAAGCATCGTCAAAAATATTTGCACAATAGAGCTTCCTTAAACCGCTCTTGTTTAATACTCATATAAATTATTTCATTTAATTGGTTAATGCAACTGATTTTGGTTTCCTAAACACGTGGTAACCCTCTTGAAAACCAATTTCAAACCAAATCTTTCCTACACCTCTCTCATTTAACACCCATATAAAAATATTTTATATAACTTGTTAATTAAATAAATTTTGACTTCTTGAACAGACGATTTAAGCTATCTCTGGGCAAATCGTCAGATGTCTCATTACCAAGTACTCCCGAGTGTCCTGATACCCAGTGTAAGATATCTCCGCAGAGCATCAAGAGCAGCGCAAGGGGTGTTGTAGAGAAAACTCCCGTAATGCACACGGCGACTGTCCTTCTAAGCTAACGAAAAAGCGTTTAAATCAGTAAGTTATAAAAAAAACAAATGGCTTGAATTCCAAATGTGGCAAATCTTTATGAAAGTCCGAAACTTGTCTTCATCTCATACTACATATGAATAAATGTAACTGTTTGAGTGCAATGAAGTTCCAGTGTTGTAAAGTATTTACTTACTACTCTTACGAAACACCAAATATGATTTCAAAGTCACTAAGCTCCGCTGCGACACAATACCTTTGAAGAGCTTGAGAGCTTGAAGCGTATCCGAGTGTCAGCGACATAAGACCGCGACAACCTACTACTTTTATACCAAAGAAACACTCCTACTTACAGTTACAAACCACTATATGCACTATACATATGTATATATGTACTTGCAAATATCTCCACAACAATGCGCCAAAAAGTTCTTCAACGTCACACAAAACTCTTCAAGTGTTTCCTGCTTAAAACCTGGTGGTTGTGCAAAGCATAAATCCCATAATTCCAGCATAGCAAAAGGAGTAAGTAACTTCCGAAATGCTTACTTTAATGTTACGAATGTGTATGTATGTCCATTAGGGTGGTCCAAAAATGCATGTGAAAAAGTAAAGTCGGTTCTATAATGAAAAAATATACCCTGTTTTTAACAGACTTCACAAAAGGGGGAAGGGTATCAATTCGTCGGAATATATATATTTTTTTATGCATGTTGCCGCACAACTTTGGACCACGTTAACCGATTTCTATAATTATTATTTTTTGTTTTTTTTTAAGGAAAGGTGTTACCTCACAGGTGGTCGTGGTGTAAATCCGATCATTGGATCATGAAGAAATTAACGATAATCTTAAATTTGTATATGAGAATTGAAGTCGGTTTTGTTTTTTTGGCTTAAAAATTACTTGTTTTATTTCGAAATCAATTAGAGGTCGCTCAAAGTTTTATATGCGGAATAAAACATTTTTCGTGGAAATGGTATACAATTCTTGGAAATCAATATTCTTCTCTCGGAAAACTCTGTTCCTCTTCAGGAGGCTTCCAGTAATAATACTAAATTTTTTATTTTGGCATTTTTCAATACTAGCGATTTTTTATGGGCCCTCCATTGCATATTTTGTGGTTTTCACGAGACCTATAAAAAACTAAATTTAAGAAAATGGTTAAATAAACAATTGGGTTTTGTTGTTGAATGTCTCCTGAAGTTTTCTGATCGAAACATATTAATTTTAAAGAATTCTATGTCATTTCCAAGAAAAGTTTTTTTTCATATAAAATACATGGAAAACCTTGAGCAACCTATAAATATTTTTTGATTTCAAAATAAGAAAGTAAAGGGTATATTTTTTCCGTTTGAGCTTTGAAATTCCGCCTTTACTTTGTTTGGACCACCCTAATGTTCATACATACCTTTTTACATTCATATACATACTTACATCGAGTATAACGGTAACTGTGGCGAAAAATGTTATAGCAAATAAAGTTCGTAAATCTCTGTCTGTCTGTCTGTCTGAATATCTGAATTGCTCGTTTCTGTGGGTGTACATATTTTTGTTGGTGGTTGGATGTCGTAGCACAGGATGCGCAAGGACATGATGAGCACAGCGTGACGTCGCCCCAATATGCTGATCACGTATATTTATTGTTCCCATAATATGGGCGAACTTATAATACTCAAACTCGAACATGAACATTCTCGTATTTGAATGAAAGTATGAGCAGCACTGGCAGGACTGTTGCGATAGCTGCATTAAATTTGGAATGGGAGTCTCGAGCTCGCCGAGAGGGGTATGTACTTCAAACAATTGTACGAGTATACGAGTGTGCGAGTGTACGAGTGTATTTTTTTCAAGTCTCTTTCCGACATAACTTTTCACAACTTTTATGCTTTTGTTGGCCATTTCTATATTTGCTTGTTGGGCTGCCAGAAGGAGGAGAACGGAAAAGCGTTTGAAGCAATGAGCCAACGGAAGGAATATAGTAAGAACGTGTTCTTATGCGCCAATGAATTTTCAGCGCTTACTACTTATGTATATACAAAAAAAAAAAAACATGTCGACGAGCTGAAAAGAATATATATCTACATAAAAGTATTTGCGAATTGCTAAGTAGAATAAGAAGTAAGTAAAATGCAGCATACTAAATACTTTTGAGAGCACAGAAAAAAAGCGATGACAGTTAAAAACAAAGGAATTTCAAGTACGAAATCATCTACGCTGGGGAAAAAAAAGGATTTTCTTTTTACTTCTGTTCTGTTAAAGCCCCGTCAGCGTTCGTATCGTCCGTTCAACAGTCGAATGCTGTACCCACATTGCCACTTACATATTCTTTGCTAGTAACGCACTTACCCGCCGTTCCACACTTAACTTAACTTTCTGTGTACTCTGCTTTTTTCTTTGTGACAAATTAAATTATCGAGAATACAATTCGATTCCGCTTGAATGTTTTGTTTCAGCATGGCAGCGAAAACTTTTGTGGATCAGCATTTATTTAGTTACTTATTTGCTGACAACGAATATGAAGCAATTCGTAGAGGCGTCGAATATTGCGATGGTAGCACAGTGGTTTGACTTATTCGAAAAGTTCGTAAAAATTTCGAAAAAATGTTTGAAGAGCGTTGTTTGAAAATGCAAAATCAATTTGATTAACAAGTTCAATGAAATATTTTAATTTGGGTGTCAAACGTGCGAAGTTCAAGAAAGCTTTATTTTGAAACATATTTTTGAACAAGGTTGCCAGCTGTTTAGAAGTTGAAAATTAATTTATTCAGCAAGTTAAATAAAATATTTTAATACACAAACGAGAGAGGTTTAAGAAAGCTTTATTTCGCAAATATTATAGAAGAGAGTTGCCACTTTTTTGATTATTCTCAAATCAATATTCAATTATCTAACCATTTAAGCGAAATATTTTGGGTATCAAAAGCTAGAGGTTTGAACAACCTAATTTCGAAAATATTTTTGAATAATGTTGCGACCTGTTTAGAATTTGAAAAATAATTTATTCGGCAAGTTAAATAAAATATTTCAATATGTGTGTCAAAGGAGAGAGGTTTAAGAAAGCTCTATTATGCAAATATTATAGAAGAGAGTTGCCACTTTTTTGGGAATTCAAAATCAATTTAGTTAACAACAACAACACATAACATGAATAACAAAAGCTAGAGGCTTGAAAATCTTTATTTCGAAAATATTTTTTAGTAGTGTTACCACATCTTTGAGAATTCAAAATCAATTAACTAACCATTTAAATTAAAAATTGTGGGTTATGAAAAGCTAGAGGTTTGAACAACCTTATTTCGAAAATATTTTTGAATAATGCTGCCACCTGTTCAGTAATTCAATATCAATTTAATTGAAAAGTTGAATGAAATATTTTAATACCTTTGAAGAAAAACTAAGTTTTATTTAGAAAATTTTTTTAAGAAGAGTTGCTATCGACGTAAAAGTTCAAATACGGATGTCAAACGAAAGAAATTAATGGAAAAAATGCAAAACCGCTGGCAGGCCCGCTGACAAAAGCCAGTTGTTTATATTTACACATAAATTTTAAATAAGACTAAAACTCAGCCGTGCCGTTCATAGTACGCACCCACACAATACCACTGTGCGCATTCTCTTTCATTGACTGCCTTTACTTTCCTTTTCCTGACTGTTGGTGGCTATGAGCCTGGCGCTGTGACGTATATTTGCAAAGTATGCTGATTGAATTTTTTCCACTTGACTAAATGATATCAAGGATATTTGCAATGGAAATCCCTTTCTGTGTGCCTTTATTTTTCGAAATGCAATAAAAGTCTGAACAAAAAGCCGTTGGGAAATTTGCAAGTACTTTTTTACTGCGCTAGGCAGCACTAGTAAGATTAAATCAATTGGTTTATTTTAAATACAACAAGTTTATAAAATGGCATGCATTTGGACGTTGGATAAGGAAAAATAAATGGGACAAGAGCCATGCTGCTATGGCAACGAGCATTGAATATAAAATTGAGGAAAGGACATAGTTTAGAAAAATTGGTAAATAATAATTCGAAAATAAGCGGCACTATGCTAAAACTAAACTAGAATTTATTGTATGATGGTCACTACTAATTTCTCCGCAATTTTGTGGCACTATCTGACTCAGATTTGATTCCCTTCAACAAAAAAAAATTAAAATAATAAAGCAGAGAATTAAAGTTAGAGCTCAAGCTTTTCCGGTTTCCTGCACCCTGGCCGTAATGTAATACTTACATATATCTGAACAGAGTGCCGAAGGCCAGCAAATCGAGGGGTTTTACTCATTTCATTGTGTTTGTGGACATCTGGAGCCAAGGATCTTTCGAGAAGTAGTTCCCCTCGTATGAGCCCAAAGACATCTTCCCATTTCTACTCTATAAAGAGTTATGAGCAATCCTTAAGAATGTCTTTTTTTGTTCTGCAGAAGTTGATTCCAGTTTTCAATTGGCAACCGATGTCTTGATCTCCAAGCTCATGGTGGTTAGCACAGTTACCTGTATTCCAATATGATGAGGCTCGTTGTGTGTAACCAGGTGGTACTTTGTCTTGCCGCAACTAGAACCATCTTTTTTGTCAGCTTCTCTTAATTTGTATGCTTATCTTGTTATTTAAACAAAAAATCTATAATAAGAAAAAAATAAGTTGTATGCACCGCTTATTTGTTTCACTAAGACTACATTTTTCAGTGCAGCTCTTAAATTTCTAACGTACTTTTGCAAAAAGTTTCATTATGCCGATGGATTGGTAGCAATTCTCGACCGCCTCCAGGTCACCCTCGGCAAGGAGACCGACCTTGCAATATGCTGGTCCTCATGCGGAGAAAGGTACTCACGATACCTCTTTTCTCCATAAGACCGGCTCGATAATGACTTTTGTGAGGAGGTAATCCGCCACGCAGTTTCCTACCAAGCGGTATAGAGCCTTTGATGTCATAATACTCTTTCAAAAATATTAGGCAAACACACAGCTTTCTATATATAATAAGACGAAACTACTTGACTCGGTCAGAGAGCGCCAGGTTGTCATACGGAATTGAAAGACGAGTCGTGCAGGTTATCGTATACTCTTTAGTGAATTAGAAGATTTCCATATAACTAGGATTTACAGTGAGCCATTATACGAAGAACACAAAGTATACCAACAAATTCGCCACTCAGTAACAGCGCAACGTCATCCTCACAGGCAATCACCCGACAACCCGTCCACCTAGCTTTATGACCCCGATCCAAAGGGTCGCGTACACCTTTTTGGATACACAGACACATTCCCATTTATAAGCTTAATTAAGTCAATTTCGAGCCCAATCTTGCGTAGGAATCAAACAACTTCCCGCAGAAGAGCCCCTTGATGTCGAGGAAGGCAACTATAGTAAATTTTTTAAGTAAGAAGGTTGTCTCCAAAGGCTGTCCTGGACTTCCTGGATTCCTTGGGATTATCTGATGTGTTGTGATGAGTGGAGGGCACGATAGACCTACTATGTCGCGGTGCATACCTTTCTTTCAATATCTATCTATCCCCACGCTTCCCGTCTTTCTGACGCCTTTTTATTCTTCTGGAAAAAAGTGTCTTTGCTCCCTTCTCTTCAGAGGGCATTACTTCATTGTGGCCTGTTCTGCATGCTGCGAATTTTTCTGAATTAGGCACGATATTGTAACTTACCCCAAAAAATACCTTTCAATCACAAAAATGTGGAAGAAAAATTATGTAGGTTATGTTTGAGCCAAAACGCGTTGCGTCAATTTTAACAGCGGATTCGGATTCAGCACGCCGAAATTCATAGGAATATGTCGCTTCCACAAGGCCAGTACCCCTTTTCACAGTCAAGTTAAGTGAAGCGTTATAGGGCAGTCATTCCTACTACATACATATGTACATATGTATATACTGCCATATATCGACAATTCTCATTCAGCTATTTGGCATTATCCATCAATAAGATTTCATACCGCATATTGTCAAATGGATTAGTGTAATATCTAATCAGTCAATACAGTGACTTCAGCATTGTATTAAGTACCTATATCATATCAATATAGTATTTATTTGTAAACAATAAATTTGTATAATATATAGATACAACAAACAAATATATTTTCATACAGGGCAATAATAATGTCACATACGTATGAATTTGTATAAGCAATCAGAGCAAAGATAATGTGCAGCATAGGAACGAAACAATAAGCACATAGAGATACCATAAATGTCTATGTCAAATACGTTTGTCATATTTATGAGCAACATAAATCAACACTTGTTGGTTGAAGCAAATTACAAAGCCATAAATAAGCTCTACTGCTTAAAAGCCATGTCTTAGCTAGTTAAAGATACCTTTAAGCTACCCTATATGCCTTCGCCCCAATCAACAAGCAAACGTCTTTCAAATTCACACCTCCCCCTCATCGAAAGTTCTCAAAAGTACTGAACAATAAATATCAATATGTATGTAAGTAAGTGGTAAAACAAGCAGTTCAGAGGCTCGACACAGCAATCGTCACATTACCACTTGATGAAGATGTTAGCATTTCCGATTAAATGCACCCTCAAGCGTGCAATTCACACGTAGAAATGCACAAACGGAATGAGCTTGAAAACCAAAGGTACAGCGTACAGAGCTATACACGTGCACGCACACCTTCACAAACAGACATACAAATATTGGCATCTAAGGAAGTCCAAAATGTTTCGATACATACATATATAAGGGTAAATCCACGTCAAATCGACCAATGGTTGAAATTGACATTTTCGATTTGGATGAATATTGGTCAGAACTTTTCCTTTATCATATAACGAAATTTTCGAAAGTTATGCAAAATTCGAAATTTCACAATTTTCGGGATTTTGGAAGTGCTTGTTTTGAATACATATCTCAAAAACTATTACAGTTAAGGTTCTGATCTTGTTTTAAAGGTGATAATTAGGGCCATACAGAAAAAATATATGTAAAAAATCAAATATGTAATAAGAAATTTACAAAATGTTGAAAATAAAAAAAATTTTAAAAGCATTAACTTACAAAATATTTTGATGCTATATAAAAAATAGATTTAAAAAAGTCTAAAAATAATAAAAATTTTAATAGCAAAGTTGGGCATTAAAAAGTATTCGTGTCATTAAGATAAAAAAAAAATAGTCATTCCATTCATTTCCAAACCTCATTTTTTAAATGCCTCCAGTTTTTTTTTGTAATTTCAATGCCTAGTGGAAATTCGGCATAACGGCGAAAACTTGCACAAATTTAAAATGAATTTTTATATACAATACCTCCACCTGATCTTAAAAACTTTTAAAATTTTCAGTTTTTTTTTTTAAAAGATATAAATTTTTGAAAAAAAAATAAAAATTTGCAAACTCTTAATAAAGTTATGTTAGACAATTTTTATTAAATTGAAATTTATTTTTAATGTAGAGTTTATAAAATAATTGGTTTTTCCCAAGTTCAAAAATGTATATCTTTATAAAAAAAATACCTTCAGGATCTTTTAGGATCAGTTAGACGTATTGTACGAAAAAAATTTTACTGTAAATGTATATAAGTTTTTGCTTTTACGTTTTTTTAAATTTCAAAATTCTGTAATTTTTTGTATTCGAATAATTTTGCAAAATCCGGAAAAATGTAAAATTATAAATTTTTGAAATTTGTTTGGTCCTTTGGCAGAACTTCGTTATATAATAAGAGAAAAATGCTGGCCTAAATCCACCCAAATCAAAAATGGTCGATACCAAACAATTGTCGATTTGACATAGATTGACCCATATGTATATACATTTGTTTATGGATTCACCCACTCGCTGTTTGTGTAATACCAAGCTTTAGCGCTCACTGAGCCGTAAAATCCTCGAGGGTGTGTTCAATTGTGTCAATTTAACGCCTGCCGCACACGGTCACAGGCACTCAATAACACACATACATACATATGTTCATGTGTATATAGTCTCGTCGTACACAGCCTTATGATGAGTTCAACTGGCAGCATTTGCCGTTGCCGTTGCCGCCGCCGGCAGTCTGTCACAACATCAAATAGAGAGCAATAAAATCAACAGCAACAATTACAAGGGCTGAGCGCTATTGTTCACAGCTCAGAAGGGTACACACACAAACATACACAAATATGTAAAATCCGTGGCGTACCCCTGTTGCCACCCACTTCCTGCCTTATTTCAACCCACATTGCACCCGCAGCATTGCAATGCGATGAACTCGCATACCTACCTCTTATATACTACATACATACATGAAATACATACATATGTACGTACTTATTTACATTTTTGCATAGACCTCCCTTTGCCATTTGCCTTTTGG
Organism: Rhagoletis zephyria; assembly: GCF_001687245.7. Taxonomy (NCBI): domain Eukaryota; kingdom Metazoa; phylum Arthropoda; class Insecta; order Diptera; family Tephritidae; genus Rhagoletis; species Rhagoletis zephyria. The sequence continues at coordinate 4,794 of NW_016163901.1, read as the reverse complement.
CAAGCGAGGAATATTAATTGCAACTTGCGTGCAACATTCGGAAAGTGTTTAATTCCCTTGATTTAAGTTGCCTTAAAAGGGGTTAATTACTACAATAAAAAATCGCTCACTGTTGGTCATTACAATATTTATTTACCATTTATTGCAACAAAAAATTGTTTCAAACTAAGAAAGTGTTATGTTTCAAAGTAGTAATGAAATGATTTACGTCTGCTTTACTTTTGAAGAAAGCCAAATAGGTATTCGAGCTGGCAGCACAAAGTGGTTTCCTGAGGTTTCTGGGTATAAAGTTACATTTACGCAACTATTTAGTATATCTTATGACCAATTGTCCCTCTCTGAACAACAAAAACCAAGGTGTCCACGAATAAAATCGAAGGACCAAGTGAAGAATGACCTATTCGTACTTGGGAAGCCACTGACGCAAAACTGCATAAGGATTAAGGCAGCTGGCGAAGCTCTTGGTCTCGACCCAAACCGACAAACGATTTTAGTGCCATATAAGAAGGCCAATTTTCGGGGGCCATTAAAGATTATATATAGCCAGTTGTGTGAGAAATACTGAATTCCGTCTTATCAGTATAACTTCGAACCTGGTAAAACCATCCGTTGCCCAGATCTTAAAGCGGGAAAAGAGCCTAGGTAAATAATGCTAACAAACGATCCGCCGACTTTGAAGCCCTCTTTCTGGATATAATGAAGAATAGAGGCTTATTTGCGCCATGTTCATTTACCTTTGGAATACCGCTATAAATAATAAAGCTCCAATTTAGTCAGCAAGGAGG
>NW_016163901.1:0-3113 GCF_001687245.7 Rhagoletis zephyria | reverse complement strand
GAGATCCAGCGTACCAATATCGGATGTGGCAATAAGGAGTCGTTAGACTTCCTAACAAACTGCATCCACAGCCAAGATGAAATTTAGGCCAATGCACGACTGGAGATTCCAACCTCAACCTCCAATCGAGTACGAAAGTATGAGTGTGTATCCCGCCCCCTATTGTGGAGGGCGAAACCACACGAGCACTTAAAAAATCTGCATTTTCTGCGTCACAAGGGCGGTCTGATAAGGTATGGCATTGGTTATCTCAGGATGAACATCCCTGATGCTGCACGTAAATCCGAAAAGCCTAGAGGTGTTCTTCTTCTTATTTGGCACTGTAACCGCCTAAGCGATTTTTACCGAGTTCAACAAAGCACGCCAGTCGTTTCTCTTCTTTGTCATCTGACGCCAAATGGAAATGCCAAATGAAGCCAAGTCCTTCTCCACCTGGTCTTTTCATCTCAGTGGGTGCCTCCCTCTTCCTCTGCTACCACCAGCGGGTTTTGAATTGAATGCTTTCAGAGCTGGAGCATCGGTGTCCATTCGAACGACATGGCCAAGCCAGCGGAGTCGCTTAAGAGGGAGAGTCTCATCCGAGGCTTTGTTTTTTTTCTTCACTGGAAGTGGTTTTTACGTGGGTGATCCCAAACCCAGCGCACAACCCATTGCTGGAACGGGGATGGTTTTGCAACCAAATACACATTTATATAGCGAGCCGTTCGCTCCAAGACAGACACCCGCTTGCAGCGGCACCTACTGGTGAACAGACGCTGCAGACTCCAGTGAGCCCTTAAACCGATTAAGTCCAAGTGGCCACCTCCCTCTCTTTCTGCCGTGACCCAAGGTTCCACTCGGATTGGTTACCGCATCTCGCATATGGGTTGCTCACGATGTCCAGAGTGCGCGAACGAGGACGCAAGAGTCGGGATTGAGTATAGTCGTGCAACTGTAACTGCATACTCAGCGCAACGACTATACCCTATTGCACTCCAAAGCCTAAAGGTGGTGGAGTTTAATTCACATCACAGCCAGGCAGGGCAGGCGGTTCATGAACGAAAATATAGACGTGGCCCTAATTACAGGTACCTAGCCAGTAGCGGGGAGGATCGCAGGTATATATATGTATCTAATAGAAACCTCATACTTCTGACAGTGGCAAAGTCGGAGCAGAAGGGAACACCTAATCTCAATCCTTATATCTCTGTTACAAGAGACACGGCATCGGGGAAGTGCAACATTGTTTTGAAGAAACAAAATCACCATAAGTGAAAGGTTTGAAATTTTAAGAAAAACCAATTGCTTAGCTTTTATGCATACGGCCCAATGTGTAATAAGGAAGTTTCTCTTTCAAGCGGTAGTGTATTAAGTCATTTAAGCTACACTTAAGTATAGTCCAAAACTAAACCAAAAAAACTGCAGCTCATAAAGAGTTTTTTTTTGCAAAAAGGTCTTAAACTTTGCCATAAAAACTACTAAAAGCGTAAATTATAAACCATTAACAATTTAATCAAAACCTCCGATCCACAACTGACAGACACTCAATTTGTCGCTACAATCAATTGTGAGAAGGCAAGTGTATTAGGGTGGTCCTTAAAAATATCAGCATTTAAATTTTGTATGTGGCATCAACCCTTTATTTTGTTCTAAGTGCAAACTAAATCCATCCACGAAAATTTAAAAATTGTAGACAACATTTTAGGGGTCGCTACGCAGAATTTGAAAAAATTCTAATTATTTTTATTGCAAAAATTCGACAAAATTTTAGCTTGTAATCTGATAAATTTGCCATAGAGAGTACTGGGGCAGACGTACTGGACCAAGTTTCCATAAAAGTCAGCCAATGGACACATTGGTTGGGCGAAAGTCTTCGTAGAAGGACAAGGCAGCATTAAAGGCCTTAGAGTATTTATGCAACTCATCTGAACCACCTGGGAGCCCACAATAGCGTACCGCTGTGGTGGGTTCCGAAACATGAAGGGTTTGACTGCAACGAAAGAGCTTACTGTCTCGCAAAGTGTAGAGCCCAAATGCGCTTGCGTGGTTCCGAGCCTTTCTGCGGTGCATCTAAAGGTTATATTGGAGAACTACTAAGGAGCTGGGAAGAATCTCAGTTTGCTTCCCATTGGCGGAAGACTAAGGGAATGAGACAATCAAAGAGACTCCTTTAACTTAGCCTGGAGGCTCTTAGAACTCCTACTGGCTACCGCAAAGCATATTCTATGTATCATTAATAGCAGACTGATACACCTTGGGGAACGATTGTCTTCTCCAACCAAAAATTTGAAACGCAATTACCGGCATTTTTGTATGGCACCGCTCAGTCGCTCAGAAATGCCGCTCAGTGCCGTAGCCACTTCAATAGTATTTCATATGTTTTAATTTTAAGCCGCTTTGCCGCTTATTGTGTGGCCTCGGCCTAAGGTTGGAGTGATTACAATTAGGCCTTAGCACAATAAATCTTCTGGGTCGCAGCGCGAGTATTCCCGAAGTAATAACAATATGTACAAAACTTATTTGTATAAATTCATAAAGTCTCTGAGCTATAGCTGACCAAAGTCATGATTTTTTTCGAATTTTTCCGATTTAAAAAGGAAATTCAATTTTTTTAAATCCTAGCAGCGACCCCAATTGAAAAAAATAAAGGAGTGCGCAATGATTTTAATATATGTTTAGAATCACCCTAATGTGTATGTTTGTAAAGGGATATATTATGTGTGCAAATTTAAACGTCAGAGGCTTTCGATAAAAGAGCAAAAATTGCGAGAAAAAAATGTTAAATCTACGTAAGTATTTATACGTGTATGTATGCATGTACATATGTATGGAAGTATCATACCCATGTAAAGCACAGATCGGCAAGGCAATAAAATTCGGCATGCTTCAACCGGAGGGAAGTAAACTGCAAGTGTAGTAAATGGAAACTGCTTGTTTTTGTGTTATGATAAATTTACATTTTAAAAACCAATTTACACGTAACTATAAAAATGTGCAATAAATCGTGCCGCTGCCGTTGAAAGCTATCATAAAACAGAGGCGCAAATGCGAAAAACGCCGCCAGTTGGAGGAGTTAAGTATTTTGTGGCGTGCGAGAAGTTTTGTGGTAGAAATCAGAACAAGAAAAAAGATCA
>NW_016163900.1:0-34163 GCF_001687245.7 Rhagoletis zephyria | reverse complement strand
TGCCAAAAAGTGTTGCCGCTTCCTTAGAAAAGTGAGAGTTTGGCCACAGAACTAAACGTTCAGCGACATCTGCCTTTGAATTGCCGAAGCCAAAAATAAAACGCAATTAATTGATTTTCTTGCAAATGTTGGCTGTGCGGTCACGTGAAGACTACTGGTACTTGTTCTGAGATCGCAGGTTCGAAGCCGCTTGGAGGTGGTTAAGATTTTTAAAGTTAAATCAATGTAAGTAAAAATAATTATTTCAGTTTAATATATAAATAACAAATTTGAAAATCTAAATGCATACACACATATGGGAAAAAATGCTTGTGCCATAAGAAAAAAAAATAAAAAAATANATATGGGAAAAAATGCTTGTGCCATAAGAAAAAAAAATAAAAAAATAGGGTGTCAAAAAATCAATTTTCACTTTTTGGTTGATTCGGATGGAAGATGAGATGCTTTTTCACGTGGTGAAAAGCAGAAAATCCTAACTTGCTTATAAGTGTACTAAAAATGTAGAGAAAGAAGAGTAAAAATACGACAAAATATAATTTAAGCTATATATAAGCTATATATATAAGCTATATATATAAGCTATAAAGACATAATTATACACTAGAAAAACGTATTATGGGCCAAAAATAATGCAGAGTAGTTTATGTATTTTTCTTTGTTGTCGTTTGTCGGCGCGGAGAACAATTAACGAGATAATGAGAAACTGACGAAACGAGTTGCTTACTTTTAACAGCTTTTTCACAGTTTTCGCACGTAAGCTCCCTTTTCGTAGACCAGGTCACATATATATATATATTTAAATGAAATTTAAAAATTATAATTCAATTAAAACCCAGAGTAAAAAGAAAATAAAAAAATTAAAAAAAAAAATTAAAAAATTTTCACTGCGCCAGACTACCTTATCAACTGGTATGATGCTACTGAAAATTGGCATCTCGTAGGACATCGCATTGAAAAATGATAGAACGTCAACTAGTTGGACTGAAACGCAAACTGGTAGAATTCTAGTTCACAACTAGTAGCTTTTCCTGCAGGGATTGTACTCCACTTTGTACATATGTATGGAGGCATGTATGTATGTATGTATGTTTGTTAATAATCTTGCACATCAAGCACACAATGCACACCTTTCTCTCTGGTTGTAAATGGACGTTCCAGATAGGCGGATAAGCGAAAATGGTTTGTAGTGAAATGGCTAATAAAATCGTGTACCACCAGCATAAAAATGCCAGAAAGGGCGGGGGAAGCAGTGAAAAGAAAACGAGTAAATGAAGGCTATGCTGTTATTTACTTACCTACTATTTATTGGCGCAAACGGCACATTGAAAAACCAAAAAAAAAAAAATAATAATGCAAGCTTATCCTTATTGAGCTGCCTGTATGTTGTTTTCAGCTTTTAATACTCGTACGCTTGGCATTAAGGCAACGAAAGTGTTGCCAACACTTAATATCTTAGCGTATACGCTTGAGTGCGGCACGTCTTAACACTTTTGCAACGAACTTGTTTTTCTTTGCCATTTGATATGTTTTTGATAGCGTTTTTTTATTTTATTTTACGAAGATTTACTTCGCATTGCAGAAGGCTAAACAAATTCCTTTAATTGTTTCCGTCGATTTTTTGTGAATTTCCATTTATTTTTTCTTATTTACATTGCTTCGCTTGCTATCTTAATTGTATGTATATACGACATCCATCTTGAAAACATTTTTATTTCTGATCAGGTTCATTTTGATTTACCCAAATCTCATTTTCATGCTGGAATTGGAAATTGCGCCCCACTGTGTCTCGGTCGTTCCAAACCATGACGGATTTTATATGATTTTCAGTTTGGATCTGTTAAGTGTTTAATGCGGTTATTATGTAGGTTATTCAAGAATACTTTTTTGTTGTTCTAAAGTTATAAAACTTAATTATTTTTCCAAAGAAAACGACAGTACCGAAAACACGTGTCAAAAGATAATTCCCGATTTATTATTTTCCCAGAAAATTTTAATAAATATACGATACCTGGTTAACAAGCTACTTACAGTAAAAAAAACCTCAAGCCCCATTGCTTGGTTAAAAAAAAAGTTGTCATTATCGTCGATGGTTCGGTTGATGTAAATGGCTTCAACACTCGAGAGTGCGAGAGACAATAACCTTTTTCTTGCAAGTACATAGCGTATAGCGTTATTGAGCCGAACTAAGCTTCTCCGAATAAAAGCTGAGAGATTTTCATACCTCGCCGTCGCGTTGTTGTAAAACAGCAGAACGAGATGCGTCGACTGCCAACGCAAGTTGGGTGTTGTTGTTTGCAAAAGCGAGAACGCTACAACGCTAAAATGCGTTCTTTGTTGTTTCACTCCAATCTGTTATTGAAGTTTCACTTTTTTTTATTGCTTTGGATGAGTGCGTTTAGAACACTTTGATATGCGGCTAATTTGGCTAGGATTCTTCGAAAAAAATATATTATACCCAGAAAGTCCCGTAAGTCGCAAGATCGTTTCGGCAGGTCAAGCTCCTGAATAGCTCGCACTCGTTCTTCTGGCGGTTTCATTCCATCTTTTGATATACTGTAGCCCAAAAAAGTCACTTCTGCTTTTCCGAGATCCCATTTCAAAGGATCTGGTCCATAAACCTTTGAAGAGTTGGGACTGTAAGCGTTATCCAAACGTGAAAAATCTTAAAACTTAGACTTTTTAGGTTTTTAAAAATACCCTTTTGCAAATAACTTGAAAACCGGATTTGGAAAACGGTCGTATAATCTTAAACTTTAGTTTTGACTGTAATTAAATTTTACTTTGGTTGAAACCCAGCCAATGAAAGTACATATTTTTAATAAAATGAAATTTCAAAACTCATTATAACTAAATTGCACTAAATAAATTAAATACAAAATCATTCCCAGCAAAGTTTTAAGGCCTGTGTCGTGATTCAGGTCGAATAAGCCGCCTAAACGAAATTGTGGATAATTATTTCGGCATATCGCTGCAAGAATGTCCACCTGCAAACATCAATAGTCAGTAAATTATCTCAATTTTTTTAATTAAAAAGCGCATTGTTACCAAAAATGCACCGACAAACACTAACACTTCTTTCCAGCTCCAAATCCATCTGTGCAATTTCATCGAAACACCTCAGCACCTGCGCCATGTCGCGTGCCTCGCACAAAACCAATTCGCAAACCGTTGTGGTCAGCCAAAAGTCGAAAATATTTATTAAAACCGCCTGCAGTGTAAAAAATATATCCCAATTCGACAACTCCACCACTCTTTCGCTCCAAAGTATGCGTAAAAGATACAGCGTCTGTATATTCGCACACATAATACCAAAAATGCTAAGCAATAATTGCTGACCATAAACTCGGCCAAATTGCTTACACAATTTCAATAAACGCATATACGTTCCTGCGATTTCGTAGATCTCATTTGCCACGCACGCTGCATCACCACCGATCTTAATATCATAATCAGCCATATATTGCAGTCTTCGTTGCATTATCCAAATACAACGGTAAGTGGTTATGGTAAAATTACAAAAGTGTAACACCACCACAAAAAGTGAATTGCTCAAAATTATTATAAAGCCTACCAAGCCGACTGCGTAGATATCGGGTTCATTAACGCCGATAAACACAACCAACAGGAAGGAAATGTTTTGTAAAAGTGTGGCCAGACCTTTAAGAATAATATAATTATCGTATGTTGTACACTTCCGCGCTAAAACGCTATGTCGTGCGTTGTAGCNTTAACGCCAATAAACACAACCAACAGGAAGGAAATGTTTTGTAAAAGTGTGGCTAGGCCTTTTAGAATAATATAATTATCGTATGTTGTACACTTCTGCGCTAAAATGCTATGTCGCGCGTAGTAGATGCGTTCAATGGCCGCAAATTCATTAAAGATATTCAACACAGTGCTGTATTCACGCCAGTTGAGAATGAAAATTGCGATGAGTGCATACATATTTGTCATTACCATAACTTCTTCTTCTTCTTTTTTGGCGCTGTAACCGCCTAAGCGATTTTGGCCGAGTTCAGCAAAGCACGCCAGTCGTTTCTCCTCTGTGCCAACTGACGCCAATTGGAAACGCCAAGTGAAGCCAAGTCCTTCTCCACCTGATCTTTCCATCGCAGTGGGGGCCTCCCTCTTCCTCTGCTACCACCAGCGGGTTCCGAGTTGAATACTTTCAGAGCTGGAGCGTCGGTGTCCATTCGAACGACATGACCAAGCCAGCGGAGCCGCTGTATTTTAATTCGCTGCACTATGTCTATATCGTTGTAAAGCTCATACAGCTCATCGTTCCATCGTCTGCGGTACTCGCCGTCGCCAACGCGTAAAGGCCCGTAAATCTTCCGCAAAATCTTTCTCTCAAACACTCCAAGAGCCGCCTCATCGGATGTTGTCATTGTCCATGCTTCTGCGCCATATACCAGCACGGGCATGATGAGTGACTTATAGAGCGTGGTTTTCGTACGTCGAGAGAGGACTTTACTCCTGAATTGCCTACTCAGTCCAAAGTAGCACTTGTTGGCAAGAGTGATTCTACGTTGGATTTCAATGCTGACATTATTATCGGTGTTAATGCTGGTTCCCAAGTAAACGAAATTCTCTACTTTCTCGAAATTGTAACTGTCAACAGTGACGTGGGTGCCAAGGCGCGAATGTGCTGACTGTTTGTTTGATGACAGGAGATACTTACATTACCATAACACTGGTTAATAATTCGATCGCATCATTTTCTTGAAAAATACTCAAATCCAAAAAGTCTTTTAAAGACCAATGATAAAAGCAAAGAAGCGCTATGAGAGCTTTAACGCAAATGCTGTAGGCTTGATAATATTTTGATGGTGTCACTGTTTTCAATTTTGAGTTATAGCGAAATGGCAGTACTCCAATGGTAATAGAGAACCAAACCGTAGAATTGTAGATAAATCGTGCCAGATTCGCACGGCATTGCGACCACATCATGCTGATTTGCATTTGCATTTGGCCGACAGAACTTTCTTTACACATTTAGCACTGCGTTAGGTGAATTTTGTGACTATTTAGCACCGAATTAATGCACTCGTATCAACTAATATTGTAAGAGGTAAAAGCACACATTATGGCACTTGCTAGTCTGACGGACTTGGGCCGTTCTGTTACTCTTCTGAATGCACCTAAGCAAGTTTTTTTTCCTTTAATCTTCAATCATGAAATACACATGCATAAAGTAGACTTGTTTTACCAGCATTTATACATTTATTTTTCCAACTACTACTATGAATATTTAATGCTCGCAAATTCGATTTGTTAGTCTGTGTACTGCAAACTATTAGCCAATCATCCACGCGGGACTTTAATTAATTAACTAATTAAGACAGACGTACATATGTAAGTGCGCGATTACATACGGTGACGGGAAAACAAATAAGGACGTGACATTTTGAAATGTTTTCGCTCTTTTTCTATAATGTATGAGATAGAAGCGGCATTTGCTTGATAAAAACCAATTTTTCAATTTAAAAGTGATAAATGAAAGTCTTTCTGATTTTTATTTAATTTAAACTTTGGAGAAATAAATTTGAATGTTACTATAGGAATAAACAGCGTTTAAAAACTGGCACTTACTTTATTTACTCTATTTTTTCGTTGTTCGAACACTATTTGTTTTTGGCGATAAATATCTAGTACGGAACTAGAAATTAGATTCACCAGTTCGCGGTTTCCCTGCATGGTCTGCATGCTTGGTACGCGCCCTGCAGCAATTCAGACTCACCTTAGGTTAGCCCTCAGATAGTCCCTAGTACCTAGTACCAGCACTAGTCCCCCATAATTCCCCTGCCAATGGTTTCAACTGCCACTTTTGGCATTGGCGTGTCATTGGAAAAGGACCGGTCCAATCAACACTGACCGTAAGATAGTCCTGGACTAGTCCAATTTTGGAGATCTTTTCCGTTGGAGTAAGATTGCGTTCTGCACTTGGCAGATGCTTTTTCATAATTCGGAAACACAAAAAAAAAAATTTTATCATTTTATAAACATGTTGCTTCTGACGGCATTTGAACCCGGACCCTCCTGAAAGCTAACAAATAGTGGCAAGCATCTCTGCGCACTGGGCTACAGCCACGCATGTAAATGTGTGTTCAAATGTTCACTTTGCATCAAAGCCAGACCAAGCGATTGGGACATTTACAGGGTGGTGTTCTTTAAATTTTATTTATTGAATTGCAAGACAACACCACCCTGTCACTGCCAAACTGTACTTTTCGTCTATCTCTAGGCCGGTTCCTTGGGGACTGGTCGACGGCTGACATTTTCGATGCAAGCAAATGTCCAATTCTCCCCAGTAAAATTTTAACCAGTGCAGTACTAGTCCTTTACGGGAAAATTGACCGCATTATTGCTCCAGGGCGTATGTAAACTTACACATACATACTCAGATGTGGACATTCAAATACGTGCGAGCTAAATTTTGGTATGAAAGTATAGTTTTTCAATACGAACAGTTTTAATTGATAATCAAATATAAAGTATCCATTTTTACTATGCATTATTTCCCTCAGTGTAGGTAGGACTTACTACCTAACCAGAATGGTGAGGCTGTGGTATGTAGCAAGAGCTGTCAAAGTTCAAATATTCTAAATGCTTATAAACTGCCCACTGCTTACAAATTACAAAGTGAGCAAAGAAACGATTGGAAAATTACAGTTACATACTTGAGAAAACTCAATCGGTTACAGTACTTACTAGACTTTTCGTGCATCGAAACATAACTACAAAAAATGTATTTATTCCGCAGCAAAATATATTCAAATAAAATGTACATAGATACTATATTTTTTTTTCACCGGTATAACACAAAAAATAGTAAACGCTCTTCACTGGATTTTATAAGGTATTTATACAGTCACCTTTTTTTGTATGGGGGAAATGAGCAACACGTTCTACAAAAAAAAAAAAAAAAAAATAAAAAAAATCAACGGTAAAAGCTCTGTTATGCATGACTTAAAGTGTGTTTGCATTGTTCAACTTTGCGTTCAACATTTGCGTTCAACTCAGCGCAGGGTTGCACGAAAAAAAAAGTTGAATGGCTAAAAATATCAAAATATGAAAAAATATCAAAATATTCGCCATAAAAAGGTGTTTGCATTGTTCAACTTTGCATTCAACTTTTGGTTGAATGGCCTTTCAACTAATCGCTTTCAACAAAGTTGGTCGCCAGCCAACATTTAGCCATTCAACTTTTTTTTCGTGCAACCCTGCGTTGAGTTGAACGCAATTGTTGAACGCAAAGTTGAATAATGCAAACACTGCTTTAGTCTTTACTTCACTTGGAAATTGTATATCTGACAAATGAGCAGCGCGTGTATGTAGTTACCCAAAATACAACTTCACTTAGAAACTTGGAGAACTATAGATTGTTGATTTCTAAGTTAAATGCCTAAGTGCAAAGAGAGCCGTTGGAGAATCATGCAGCCATTTAGTTTTTTAATAAAATCCCTACAAATATGCCACGCAAATATAATTTTTTGTATAAATGTAATTTATCTGGCAATCGAAAAACAAACTTTCAAATAAAGACAGAAAATAAAATAAAAACAGTCACAATTTGATTCGCGTAAATACATTTGTTTTAATTTTAATTTTGTATAAATTTTGGTGTAAAACCAAATTAAATGTTTAAAATTGTACATGTGCAAATAAATACAAGTGCTGAGAATCAAACAATAGGTGACACGCAGAGTAATCGCGTGTAAGTGTCTAGGTAAGTCAGGTCAAGTCAAGTCTTGATTAACCCAGCTTTAAGTCAGCTACTTAAAATTTGCACTTTGAATTAAATGGGCTACAAAACTGAACACTCGGATTGTTTCTAAGAAATCTAATTAAAAAGCTCAAAACTTTGATGAAACTTTGTCGAGCTTAGCTAATTTTTGTACAAAAATTTTAACTTGCATGGTTTTTGTTAAATGACGAGCTACACTTTCTTAAAAAATAATACAAATTAAATAAGCAAAAGGGCAATAGACGAAGAATGCTAAAATGTCTCTTACCTATTTATATTTTGGCCACTGTATCTACAGCTTATATATTTCATGTCCATTAATTTTTTGAGGGAATTAGTATTATTTTTTTTTTTTAATTCCTAAAACCTTAAAAATAAACTCAGCCAAGAGTGAAGGAATCCAATATAGGGAGGGTACCAGTTTGACAGAAATAAAACATAACCAAAGGTCATAGAAATTAAGGATGCTGACATGTTTATGGCTCCCTTATATTCTATGTTATTTGTGGTAACGAAGGTGCTGACACGTTGGTAAGAAAAAGTGTTTTTGGGTCAGAGTACATGGAGACTCGTTTTAAATTATTAAAGAAGACACGGAAAATCTGGACATTATCGGGACACTTATACGTCCCGACTTTAAAAAAAAATATTCAGCGGGAAAATTTTCTCAAAATCGGTACTGTCCCTCCAAAATCGGTACAAATGGTTACCATAACTATGCGTAGACAATGAAGTCGCAGTTAAGACGGTCACCTCGTGTAGTATTTCATCCATAAACGTCCATCGCAGACGGGAAGCCACTTGACATGCTAGCCGCCTACAGAAGGCTGAATATCTATTAGGTGTACGGCCACAAGGGAATAGAGGGTAACGAAATAGCTGATAAGACTGCCAAGAAAGCCACCAGTTTGACTTTCGACAGACAAACTACAAGTATTTGAGAATTAAGACCGAATTTTTTCAAATTTCCTTTTTTCGAATAACTCGAAAACCGGGTCTGGAAAAGGTCGAATAATCGAACACCCTAGTGTTTACTGTCTCAAAATTAATTAAAATATTAAAAGTACAATTTCAGTCATGATAAAAACATAGCAAGGTAGAACCGTTCTCTCAATTTGTCGGCCATGATTTTTTTTTTTAAGTTTGCCAACATTTTAAAATCATATAAAAGTGAAAATAAAAAATTGAAATTGTTTGAAATTGTTGTTGCTTGAGATTGAAAATGAAAATGTGTGTGTGAGCTCATGAGTAAATTTAAAAATTAAATTGTTCGGAAACGTCAAGAATTTTAAAACTGATTCTCAGCGGTTCTACCTTACTATATTTTTATCATGATTTCAATTACTTTTGTTTATATATACATATATATGGATATTAGACCACACCGGAAAGAAAGTTCACTGTACATCCATGCGGCTAACGTATTTTTGCAAAGAGATTTCGAATTTTTAATTTTTTTTGCCGAAGGTTGGGGTCGCCATTTTACGTTTTTCAATGATATACCAAAGCACCTAAATTCGTCAAATAAATTATTTATTTACATACAAACTACTGACATAATCAATATAACACTCTTATTTTTTTTTAAGTTTGAAGATATTTGGGCAGCATTAGTTTACAGACATTAAGGTGGTACGTTATTGTGATAGAAACGCTAAAATGTGCATATTGTATGATTTCTGTGGCTCTGGTTGAAACCCAGCGAATCAAAGTACAAATCCTTTAAAAAAATTAAACTTCAAAAATCATTATAACTAAATTGCACTAAATAGATTAAATACAAAATCATTGTCAGTAAAGTTTTAAGGCCTGTGTCGTGATTCAAGTCGATTAAGCCGCCTAAGCGAAATTGTGGATAATTATTTCGGCATATCGCTACAAGAATGTCCACCTGCAAACATCAATAGTCAGTAAAGTATCTCGATTTTTTTTTAATTAAAAAGCGCATTGTTACCAAAAATGCACCGACAAACACTAACACTTCTTTCCAGCTCCAAATCCATCTGTGCAATTTCATCGAAACACCTCAGCACCTGCGCCATGTCGCGTGCCTCGCACAAAACCAATTCGCAAACCGTTGTGGTCAGCCAAAAGTCGAAAATATTTATTAAAACCGCCTGCAGTGTAAAAAATATATCCCAATTCGACAACTCCACCACTCTTTCGCTCCAAAGTATGCGTAAAAGGTACAGCGTCTGTATATTCGCACACATAATACCAAAAATGCTAAGCAATAATTGCTGACCATAAACTCGGCCAAATTGCTTACACAATTTCAATAAACGCATATACGTTCCTGCGATTTCGTAGATCTCATTGGCCACGCACGCTGCATCACCACCGATCTTAATATCATAATCAGCCATATATTGCAGTCTTCGTTGCATTATCCAAATACAACGGTAAGTGGTTATGGTAAAATTACAAAAGTGTAACACCACCACAAAAATTGTGTTACTCAAAATTAGTAGAAAGCCTACCAAGCCGACTGCGTAGATGTCGGGTTCATTAACGCCAATAAACACAACCAACAGGAAGGAAATGTTTTGTAAAAGTGTGGCTAGGCCTTTTAGAATAATATAATTATCGTATGTTGTACACTTCTGCGCTAAAATGCTATGTCGCGCGTAGTAGATGCGTTCAATGGCCGCAAATTCATTAAAGATATTCAACACAGTGCTGTATTCACGCCAGTTGAGAATGAAAATTGCGATGAGTGCATACATATTTGTCATCACCATAACACTGGTTAATAATTCGATCGCATCATTTTCTTGAAAAATACTCAAATCCAAAAAGTCCTTTAAAGACCAATGATAAAAGCACAGAAGCGCTATGAGTGCTTTAACGCAAATGCTGTAGGCTTGACAATATTTTGATGGTGTCACTGTTTTCAATTTTGCGTTATAGCGAAATGGCAGTACTCCAATGGTAATAGAGAACCAAACCATAGAATTGTAGATAAATCGTGCCAGATTCGCACGCGATTGCGACCACATCATGCTGATTTGCTTTTGCATTTGACCGAGAGAACTTTCTTTACACATTTAGCACTGCGTTAGGTGAATTTTGTGACTATTTAGCACCGAATTAATGCACTGGGCGAAGATACTCGAATCAACTAATATTGTATGAAGTAAAAGCACGCATTATGGCACTTGCTAGTCTGACGGACTTGGGCCGTTCTGTTACTCTTCTTAATGCAACTAAGCAAGGTTTTTTTTCCCTTTAATCTTCAATCATGAAATACACATGCATAAAGTAGACTTGTTTTACCAGCATTTATACATTTATTTTTCCAACTACTACTATGAATATTTAATGCTCGCAAATTCGGTTTGTTAGTCTGTGAACTGCAAACTATTAGCCAATCATCCACGCGGGACTTTAATTAATTAACTAATTAAGACAGACGTACATACATATGTAAGTGTGCGATTACATACGGTGACGGGGGAAAAAATAGGGACGTGACATTTTAAAAAGTTTTCGCTCTTTTTCTATAATGTATTTATGAGATAGAAGCGGCCTTTGCTTGATAAAAATCAATTTTTCAATTTAAAAATGATAAATGAAAGTCTTTCTGATTTTTACTTAATTTAAACTTTGGAGAAATAAATTTGAATGTTACTATAGGAATAAACAGCGTTTAAAAACTGGCACTTACTTTATTTACTCTATTTTTTCGTTTTTCCAACACTATTTGTTTTTGGCGATAAATATCTAGTACGGAACTAGAAATTAGATTCACCAGTTCGCGGTTTCCCTGCATGGTCTGCATGCTTGGTACGCGCCCTGCAGCAATTCAGACTCACCTTAGGTTAGCCATCAGATAGTCCCTAGTACCTAGGGGGGGTGTGCATTCCAAAACGTCAAAATACAAAGCATCAGTCGCTTTTATTTCTAAACCGCTTTAAAGGATCAAGTCTAACTTGCGCTACATTACAATTTGATGAGTATGGTGCTACGAGGAGTATGCGTTACATACTCAACTACGGGTATATTAGCACGAGTTGTTATTTTTAGTATATATTTTTAATGATTTACAATTACAAATACAATTTCGCGATCAAATCTTGATCTTTATACAAGACAAAAGATATTGCAAGATGTAAGATAAGTGTGCCACCATTCTGAATTCAAAACACGTTTTTGACGAAAAATTTAACAACTAGTGAGATTTACTCTCATACATATGTATACCTACTTATTAATTGTTAAGCCTTTACTGTTATACTACAAAGGATTTTTTAATCTTACTATACCAATGCATTGATTAATGAATGAAATAAGAGAGGCAATTTTTGTATAACTACATATTCGATGCCAGTCAAATTAAAATCGTTTTCATTTTCAAATTGGTAAACCTAAATTAATTAATTTTTTGACAGACCTACAAAATGCCACTTTCATATGTTTGTTTGATCTTTCTTTTTTCTCAAATTTAATTTCTAAACTTTAGTAATAAAGTCATACTGCACCAACCTGATCTAAGCAGTTTATACCGATGCATAAAGTTTTCTTGCGGTGATGAATTTATTTCAGTCATGCCAGATAGAGGAAATCGGAGCCGATGGATGGTGGAAAAAAATGTGAAAGTATTCAACTGTGACCAAAATAACTTCGATTGTAGCAAATTACTAAAACTTTTACCATACCGTTGCTGTCAAACTCGCGTACAAAATTTCATGAGAGGCACATTTTCTTTATTGCCGCGGTATCTTGGTACAGCCGAAACAAAAGCTCCTTGCCAGTCCAGGTATTGTAGAGTAGTATAGCCCAAGCGATGCAATTCGAATATGCTACTGCGATTCAACGATTTGTATTTATAGAATTCATAGTGCAACAGATCCGGCCAATTTGTTATGACCCAAATCAATATAAATGAATTTACTAGAATACTGTAAATTAGCGCTACCTAAGATGATCGGACTTTTCTAGTTCGCTTGCTGTATTTGAATGGCAATAATCCACAAATTAATGACAGTTCAAGATTGGCGTACTCTATAAAATATGCGTTTTTGCGCATGCTCTGAATTTTGTTATTAAAAAATATTTTAGGCAAATGAGTGAATAGGTTATGAGTCGATAAGTGTGTGGACAGCAACTATATAATTAATTTATAAGCGCTGACTAGAGATCTGGTGATAAGAATGAATGCACCTTGTAGGAAATGTGTAAACCCGGCAGGAAATTTGGTTGGAGATGCCTCGAAGTGTTCTTTTTAGGGAAAAAATGACAAAACGAAATATCTCGAGAACGAGAAGAGACAGTAAAATAAATGTAACGGTGTTTTAAAGCTTTTGAGCTGGATAATTTAAAAAGAATTAACCTGATGAATAAAATAATTATCTAGACCTTTAAAATGACCTTCGAATATAAGAGGTTTAAAATTGTTGCTTTTTTGGCTTGAAAGCTGTATATGTTGGACTTTTTAAAAAGTTTTAAGCACATATTTTTTGTTCCTGTGTCAAGGAACTTATGTATTTCTATGGCCGCAGAAACTAAAAACCGATTTAAATTTTTTTTTTTCAGAAAGAAGTTCATTGAAAAAATTTAAGTTTTTACTTTTGAAGGTTGGTTTTAAATCAAAATAATTTTTCGTTCAATCATACCTTAAAAATGGGGTTCAAACATACAATTTTTAATTTTTTTTAATTGCTTGAATTTTTAGTGGTTTTTTTAATTTAGAATTTGATCTCAATTGTTCCAAACATACGAAATGGCTCTTTAGACCGCTATAATAACTTGCAGTTATGGGCAACATTGTATTTAGTAAATACGAGTTGCTAATGGCAAAAGTATTTAGGTACTTATTTTGTAGTAAATAATCAAGTTTTATGTAGTTTAGAATTCCCGAGAAGTCCCGAATTAATCCAAAAATTCCGAAATGTTCCGAAAAATTCCGAAAGATGAGTCCAAACGGAGTTCGACATAAACGTGTTTTTGGTTCAAAATGGTGGCACGCTCATCTTAGAGAATCCATCTTGACATACATATATCAGTTTTGCATAGAAAACAATATCCATCGCAAAACTGTATTTACATGAAAACTTAAAAAAGATATACTAAACAAATAATTGTTAAGCAAAAAACAAGACCGACTTCAATTCTCATATAAAAATGTAAGAGTACCGTTAATTTCTTCATGATCCAACGATCAGATCTCAACAAAATTAGTATGAGACTACCTATGAGGCACCACCTTTCCTTAAAAAAGAATGAAAAATAATAGAAATCGGTTAACGTGGTCCAAAGTTATGCGGTAAGATACCTTTCCTTTTTATGAAGCCGGTTAAAAAGTCAGAATTTCAATTCGTGCTCATACACCCATAGTTATGTATGTAAGGTATACGATCCGTAGTACCATACACAGCCATATTATTTAAAGGTAATTAAATATAAACATTTCTAGAGTATTCTTCATGTATACAACAATTCCAGAATGAATTTCGAGGGTAGAAATAAATATGTAAGAATAGAAATTTTTGTTTCGCAAATCATATCAATATCTATTAATTTTTTAGTTTTATTACTCTGAATTGGTTCGTTTCGTAAGAATATTTTCACCCCTTACTGTTGAAAATTTAAAGGATCTTAAATTTTTTGGCATGAAAAAATCGTTGAGATTCAAAAATTATAAAAAAGCTTCGGCAGATATTCTTTGATATATTATATTGGTGACACGCCTTTGAAACTTCACAGATATGCTATGTATTTGAAGAAATTTTTGCATACATGGCTCGAAAGTAAGTTGAATGAAAGTCAAGGAAGAAGGCAAATAATAATACTCAAAATATAACCTAAAATAATATTGCGTAAGTAGCCAATTAAGAGGCCAATAAAATTCATTTAATAGCCTCAAAAGAATCTATTCATATATGAGGCCAAAAATCTTCTTAAAAGAGTCCAAACTAAGCCGTATATAAGGCCAATGAGAGTCCAATATGACTCAAATCAAGTTCATTTGAAGTATATGTATAAATTTAAGCTCATAAAAGTCAACTTTTACAGAGGAAGGGAACGGCCTTCATTTCGGACTCTTAGATGAGCTAATTATGAGCGTAAAGGCTCCGAAATAGAGTACTGGTATAAGTATACCTGCATGGCATATGAGTGAATTTTATATTCATCGCTTGAAAACAGTGGGCACATTCAAATTCCAATGGACCCGAACAGAAGAAAATGCTAGTTTTTTCCGCGGTAAGCCTAGGGTTAAAAGACAGTGACCAAAAATAACCGTTCAATCTCAAGAGTTTTATTTTTAGTTCATTTCAAAGTCGAAATTTTTAGGGTTTTTATTTTTTCCTTAAGTTTTAGCCGTTACGTTGGGGACAGAGTTTTTATAATCGATTTAAATATTTTATGACACACAAAAGCAAATCGAAAAGACGGTTATATTGTGACCAAGAAAAAGAAAAAAATTAAATTATAGAAAAAAATAAAAATCCAAAAATAACGATAATTTAATCAGAAAATGGAAATTCAATTTTAATGGTTAAATTGTAATTTTTATTATGAATCACTTAACCGTTGCGGCCCCCTTGTGTTTACTTGGAATAGGGCTGTTAGACAAACAACAAACACACTTATTGTGTAGCTTAAATATATGTAGGTAGCCTCTAGTAGAGACCCTCTGCTAATTCTTTTTATACCCAACTTTGTTCGTGACCAACTGAAATTGGATTAGCCAGAGCAATGCCATTAGTACCAGCATACACAAATTTCGTGCGGTGATGAAATTTATTTCGACCATTCCACACAGCGGAAATCGAAAGCGATGAATAGCGCAAAATATTGTGAAGGTATTTAACTGCAATCAAAATTTATAAATTTGCCTTAGTTACAGAAAATTCTCTACACATATATAAATAGGCACTTACTTCCTTTGATAGGTCTGCATTTCGAATGCATAAGTTATTGAATTTTCGCAACTCCGCTTCAGTTTGCTGCTGAGATCTAAGCACCGATTCGCAAGCGCTCATAAAAGTTCAGTGTTTCAACAAAAATGAGAAAACGATATGCAGAATAAACATAACACCCATCGTATTCGAATGCAATTCTTTGCCGCCAAACGTCAGGCAAATCTGTGATATTTTCTGTACGGTAATAAATAGTCTACATGCGATAATAATAAATAACTGATGTTCGTAGGCAGCCATTAAGTTCGCCGTCAGACGCATCAAACGTATGTAAACACAAAATATTTAGTTCATTAATTTTACCAGCTGCCAAATGCTTGCTTGTTCTCAGGCTACGCAGCTGATTGTTTATGGCCGTTACAACATCATTTATATACAGTACATTGTGATAGAATTGATTCATTATCAAATCGATTTCAGTTAAGATCACAACACCACAAATTATCAGAAAGATGTAAAGGCAATCTTTCTTAAATTTGGAAGTCAACATTGTTATGACAAAGAATATTATATCCAATACCATTAAAATGAATTTCCATATAATCCGTTTGTCTTTAGTGCTGCTGCTGCTGCTGCTGCTGCTGCCGAAATTGCAGATAAAAGCCATTTTGAAGCACATCTTTTTTATGGACGCGATTTCTCTATACAGCCGCAACAAGAGATGTTTGCCGCTCCAGATTTTGTAAAATATTATAGCCCACGCACCGTATTTGATGTATAACATAGTATTGTCTATTAAGATAAGCAGCGAATTTTGTATTAACAACTCATCGTTCGATATATCGGGCAAATATTTTGTACAACAAAAGAAAATAATTGAGTTCAATAGGCAACTATAAATCAGCGCTGCTTTAGATGATCGAAATTTTCCAGTCCTATTGTCGTGTTTGAATGGCAATAAACCGAAAATGAATGAAAGTTCAAAAGTTGCATATTCTAAAAAATTTGCAAGTTTTCGGCGCCCGCTTTGAAATGTGTGCATTTTCACAGCCAATGAGAGTACTGATGGTTATTTTCTTAAAAAATATTATTTAGGCACTTGAGTGGGCAAAGCATGAATATACATATGTATAGGCAACTGCATAGCCACTACATAATTAATAGAGATTTCTATACATGCGAGTGTGTTCGTACCTCCTTACATAAATATTTTATATACATTTTGTTGTACAGTACATAAAATACCAGGTGTTTCTAACAGTCGAAAATGTGTTGAAGGCGTCGATAAGCGTTCAACGTCCAGAAAAGTAAAATTGTATTTTTCCAGAGTGCTATACCAGACGTGCATTAGGATACCTCACTAAAAAAAAAAAATTATAAATCCATTATATTTTGTGTGTCAGGCCACGATATTTCGGGAAAAATATTAAAATTTACGTGAGTTGAACCAGTTTTGAAATATCTCCAAAAATCGATTTTTTCAAGTTAACCTTTAAAATTTTTTTTACAAAAAATTACCGCAGATAATAGATGAGTTGAAGTTTAAAAGGTCTGAATAAAAATATAAATTTTTTTTGTACAGAATCGAAAAATGAGATTTTCAGAGGTATTTTCAAAACGGTGCAGCCCACAAAAATCCCCATGTGGCCTTATTCATAAAAAATTAAGTAGATTTAAAAAGTTTTATAAATTGACGTTTTCATAATTTTTTTAATTTATAAACATTTTGTAAAGTTATTTATTTTTTATGAATAAGACGAGTAAAATAAAATAATTTTATAATTCCGATGCGAAAACTATAGCGTTTATTTTTTGATTGAGAGTGATACACCCCTATGTAAATATATATTTATTGACATTTTGATTTCCGAGACCAGAAAAAAGCGTCTGACCAACATAGACAATGAACATTTAGGCAAATCACATACATATTTATTGGGCCTTTGCGCACCACATATATGTACATACATATTCTATACATTAATACGCTAACATAAATTTTGTCACAGTTCGTTTGGTGATTTTACCGAATAGATTTCAAGAGCAAGTTTTTCGATAGGAATTGGAATAAATTCAGTCATACAAAATTTAGTTATCGAAAGTTATTAAGTTACCGAAATTTCTCTAGTTATCCATGTTTATCGAGCTATCGCAAAGTATCGGATTATTCAAATTGATCAATATTTTTTGAGTTGTCGAAATTTTTAGGCACATAAAATTTTTTGTCGATATTTATGGAGAGTTATCGAGCAACATATATAAATTTATGTGATCATAGAAATTTGTCAGGTTAATAAAATGTATCAAGCTATCAATATTTTTTGAATTATCGTTTTTTATATAGTTAACGCACTTTATCGATTTATCGTAATCCATCGAATTCCATGCAATTATCGAGTTATCGATATTTATTTACTGAATTTTTTTTTAAATTTATCGAGTTGTTGAAATTTCCAGGGTATATAAGTTTAACGAGTTATCAATGCTTATCGAATTTTGCCGTGTTACCAGAACGTAACGAGCTACCGAAATTCGTCGATAGCTTCTTAAAATATGGAGCTATCAAAAATTTACCGAGTTATCGAAATTTATAGAGATATCCAAAGTTTATTGAGCTATCAATTTATGTCGATATATTTAAATTTTCGAAATTTATCGAGCCCTTGAAACGCACAGTTATCGAAAATTAGTCGAGTTTTCAAATTTTGCTGAGTTATCGGATTTTGGTGTTTTGAAATTCATTGAAACTCATTTCCATCATCTTTTCGCCTTCGTTTGTGTACATGAGATTTAGGGGGGCTCAAAGATTGAACTCATTTTCTACTGATTCTAGTGACGACTCGCTACCCGTTTCCATAAAATCATCTGCGTATAATATTTAAGTTCGCAAGAACTGTATTACCGAGGCCAATGCTACCGGATCTTCAAAATAAGTTTTTATGAACCTCGGGTCGAGTAAAGTTGATGCAGCTAGCAAAAAAGAATGTTCGATGGATTGATTTCATATTTTTGGAACAAATTTTTACGAATTATTTACAATTAATCGATTAATGAAACTGGATCACAAATTTTAGTTTGGTGTTTGTTCTCCAGACGCCACTATTCAATTGCTATGTAGAATTGCTCGGGGATTCCGAAAATCGGCTTAACTTTTTTCCATTGATACATTTTCGAGATATTTGCAATTTACCGTTATTCAGCTTAAAACAAAAAGTGGCTCCATTTAATCACCTATATCTTATGAACCAAATTAACAATCTTAAAATGAGATACATCAAATCAAAGCTAGTAAAATTCTCCATAAACCATGTACATACATCACTTTCCGATAGGACTGATAGTTTCTGACAAATGAATTAATCACTTCAGTTTTTTTATTTTTTTTATAAAAAAATGAAAAAAATTAAACTTTAACAGATGAAAAACTTAAGAAATAACAGGTTGTGTGCCAAGTTTTTGCATTTGTACTAAAGCCTGTTCTGTTATAAAAAAAAAAATCAAGTTACTAATAAAGGAAGGCGGGGGATAAATAAAGTAGTAATCAGCGGACAAATGAAAATACGCAAAGATTTTTTGTATGAAATATTTGCAGAAAATCTTGTTACTCAGGTGTACGTTGCGTATGAGTAACTTTCTTGTCTGGTGGGCCTTAAAGCTTTTGAGGTAATTGTTTCTCGTACTCTTGCCTATACACGCACCAATCTGTGTTTATAATATTATAATATAATAACGAAATAAAATCATTAAAAATTTACTTAATACAAATTCAGTTATGCTAACACCTTTTTACAGTACCTTACAAATTGTCATGGTAATATTGCACTAAGTAGATGAGATATAATATCATTGTAAATAAAAGTTGTAAGCCAGTAAGGTGATTGATTTCAACTATGCCACACAAATGGAAACGCAACTTTTTACTGCAGCAAATTAAGGCAAAACGTTCCAACTGCAAAAAACCAAAAGTTCAATTCTTGCTAAAATAAACTTAAATATTTTTCATACACTTCGTTCCACAGGCACCGCCAAGTCCCGTTTTTCATTAAAAACGCACAGTATTTGCAATGTTTTCTGCGAAGTTACCACCGCCAACTCACAAATTGTTATTGTCAGCCAAAGGTCCAATAAATTTACGAATAATATTTGTATTATTCCAAAAATATTCGACGCATCCATCTCGTACGCTTTGCCGCTCCACAGAAGTCGCATATAAAATAGTACCTCGATATTGCAAGCGGTTATACAGCCGACCACCAATAAAAGCTGATATTGATGTATTCTTGTGTAGCCCTCACATAAGCGTATCAAACGCAAATACGTGTGTGCAATAGCATCGATTTCCAAGCTTACGAACCGGCATTGAGCGCGTTGCACTACTTCATTGCCACTGTCCGCCATTATTTGCAGCCGCATATTCGATACCCAAGCGAAACGATATGTATACAATACGGCGATGAAGAAATGCGTCAATACCAGGAAGAGTGCATTTGTAAGCACAGTTGTTAGGCAAATGTACAGAATAAATAACCAACCGGCATCCACAAGCAGCCACATGCTGGCGAGCGCCGAAGCATTCTGTAGTAAAATTGTAGCACTTTTCCAAATCAAGTACGAGTCGAAATGAGCGCATTCGTTGACCAAATTGGGATAGCGATAAAAGTAATCAGCATCGATAGCGGCAAATTCATTGAATAGCCTTTGCAGTTCCTGACGGCCAGTCCAATTGATCCACCACGTAATGAGTATCGCACAAAAGCTGACATACGTTACCATTTGATTGAGTAGTTCAGCGAGTGGATCACGCGTTTGGAAAGGATCTTCGGCATTAGAAAATATTTGCAAAACAAATACCATTATTGCTGCGAATAAAATATTTATAAATATGTTGTAAATAGTAAGGGATTTCGAAGTTGTGAAACGCTTTTGTTGCTGGTTGTAGTAAAACGGCAGCAGGCCGAAGCAGATGGAAAGCACAAATGTAGCTTTAATTAGCACTCGCGAAATGCGCTTTCGCAAGCGATATGTGTTCACTCCGTGCATTGTTAATATTCGAAAGCTATAACGCTGACTATATGTAGGTGCTGGCGACTACTAAAGCAAATGCTACAAAGCAGGCTTTGAATTTAATTCATTAATGAGCGAAATATGTATGTATGTATGTATGTATATTATGACCGGTAGCATTGAGCTGAATCAGATAATATGATTTCCATATTAATTTAGTTATTTTTATGCATGCATACACACCTACTGACATATGTATGTATTGGCACGCCTTTCCAAAGGTGGATATATGTATGTATGTATGCACATCAGGGAACTGCAAGGAATAATAATACTATTCCTGATTATGCATACTTCGCATAACTTCGCATACATTTCAAACTGTCAGGTGAAAATCTGTTGAATGCATTTTGTGTGTATTCCATTACCCAGAAATTAGCAGAAATTTTTCTCAAGTGACATTTCAATTGCAGTGATACTAATCGCAATATTTTTACAGAGATGCATGGAAAGCATGTTAGCGGAATTCACGTAGCGTAAACGTGAAATTTTCAATATTTTAAAAAGCTTATATTTAGAAATGTTTTGAATGATTGAAAAGGTAATTAAAAGTCTTTTGATGTAATATTAAAATAAAAATTATTTTATTAAAAATTTGTTTTTCTTAAAAAAGTACGTAATTAAGTATATTAAAAGATATGCACAAGTTAAGAAAGAGCATATAAACATCTTTAAATACATGATTAATAACAAACAATTCTTTGGTGATATCACTAAATATTAAAATATGATTTCATATGTTAAATGAAAAAAAGTTCTGCAGGCGAACATTTGGAAGAAAATATCGCGCTATTTTTTATTCAAAGTATTCATTTTATATTAAAATATCAATACATTTGTTTTATTTCACTGTAGGCAGTTGTCTTTAAACCTAACTATATAAAATTACACATCCGATGAAAGGTATTTTTATGCTCTTTCTAGTAAATATATCGTTTAATATATGTAGTTAGTTACGCATTTTTTTAATAAAAACATACCTATTTTACTTACAAATTTTGACAGATATTGTATTGAAAATTATGTCAAACTGCAAAGAACTTTGGAGTCGACTTAATTTGGACTACAAATATACCTGATTAAAGCCACTTAAATGAATTTTTCTGCAAACAAATCTATTTACCTAAAGAATTAAAAATCAGCTGTTTTTGTTTACACACCGTGAATAACCCTATTGACCCTATTGCGTCGATGCATAAGGTTGGTAGTACTGATAAATTTGGTTGCATGCGAAGCATAATCAGCCTTAAGTTTTGTAAAGTTGTGTTATGTTTAAGAAGTTGTGCGAAGTAGGCATAAGCAGACCTTTAGTGGACTATTGTCATTGAAAAATATTCACTCATATCCACTAATACTCTTTTTCGCACGGCACACAAAGCGAGAGTATGTACAACAACTAAGTTCGGTGTAGTGAGAAATTCTCTCATTAACCCTCTGCGACTGACGTGGTATCTAGTCTGACAGACACCGAGGGTTCGACATTTTTCCCGAGCTTTAATAACATTGATTACTAAAAACGCCTATCTTTCGATATTTAGTTTATTTATATGACTATTTCATTAATGAGTACTTAAAATATTGATAGAATTTCCAGTTTAAGTTGAAAAAAGTTTATTCATAAATATCTAATATATACTTTTTGATCTTAAAAATTGGTGTCTGAAAGACTAGACGTCAATATAAAAGGGAAACTTCGGTTACGTCAGTATCAGAGGGTTAAGCCACTAAACAAATTTTGTATACCGAAATCAGTGCACGGACTTCGAAAAAATTTATAGTGGTTGATTTTACATACTAAAAATGGTAGAAGTTGGTAGATTTTTTAAAAGAAGCATTAGTAGATAGTTTCTAAGCGTATAGGATAAAGCTAGGCCAATTCATGTAAGGTGGTGTTACCAGAGCAGCTGGAAATTTCGCGCCGGTGGTTCTTAAAGGCAAAACCTTCATATAAAACTCCAATACATTTTAGACTGAACAAGTAAGAAAGTCTAAGTTCGGGCGGAGCCGAACATTAAATACCCGGCGCAAGTATTAAATATATGTTTTTTCACCCTTCCGAAACCTTCCGCTAGTTGGTAAGCCGAGGTGTATCAATTTTGGGTAAATTAGCGTCCTTCAATTTCGAAATACTGAAGTTTCAAGCATTTCTTAAATTTACCGTTATATGAGAATCGGCCGTTATTTTAGTCCGATTTCAATAATTTTCANCATTTATGTATACATTTGTCTATATCTATCTCGATTCGTTTTGGCTGTTACAAACAACCGTTATGTGAACAAAATTAATATACCCTTGTGCACAAGTGCGCTCGGGTATAAAAAGGGAGCTCGTAGCGGGTAATCTGCTGTAATCTCAAAAAGAAATTCGAATCGATTCGAGTCAGAGTTAACTTTTCTCATTTTTATTCTAGTTGTGTTCGATGACAAAATATGTATACACCGCGGTCATTTAAATCTCTTTTCTGACTTTCCGGAAAATATTGGTGGATTTTAAGCTTTTGTTGGTAAAAATGGCAGAAAAAAATATTGCAAAAAGTGGGTAGATCTTCCAAATAAGTGGTAAAGTAAGAAGCACCAATTGTTCAGTCGAATGATTTAAGTGATTATAGTCTTTTATATTTAGCAACATAGTATGTGCAAATGGGAGCGAAACGACGAGAAAGTGACAAGATCCCTGTGGCGTCAATCTCTAGTTCCCAACTGATGCTATTCTAGAACATTTAGTATCTCCACTGGTTCGTGATAAATCTTTTCTGCATGCAAATAACTGGCGAATTTGATACTTCGATGTCATAGAAATTGGAAATCGTCCCTCGCTGGACAGATCCGTTTTTCTATAGTCCCGAACCAGTTCTAAAATCGACAGACGCAAAAATAACATGATGCTTCCAAACATACATAGTCTTTCCTATGGTAGCGATTTTTTCTTATTTGCAAATTAATGTGTTTTCAATCTGAAATCATGTAATTGAATGAATTTGATTCACATTTAGCATTTGAAAACACGCTTACATACCTTTGGCTGTAGCAGAGGTGCTTGCTGTTATTGGTTACATTCCAGAATATTCCAAGATTCTAGAATGCTAACACAAATATTTGTTTTGTAGATATTACTAAACTATGAAAAACCGAAGTGCAGAATGAAAGCGTATTTGAACGAAAAACACGCCAAGCAAATATGAGATATAGTTCGTTCTGCATCCCTTTTCTGTAGTTCCGAACCAGTTTTAAATTCTGTGACTATTTGGGCCTTTAGAAATAAAATAAACAATTCGATATTTTGAAAAATTGTTCTTGCTTCTTGCATTACAATATGATTTTTCAGAAAAAGTGGACTTAGCAGGAACCTTTCACTCTTAGCTAGCGATATGTAGTTTTAAAAAGTAAAATAAAATAGTTCTTTAAGAGTACCACATTTCGCTGGCTTTGAACTAGTGGGAAACTAATTACTATCAGACTGGTTAGTTTTCGGCGATACAGAGCTAGTCCGGTACTATAGATTGGGTTCACCAGTTCGGGGTTTTCCCACAGGGACGTATACCTTGAGTGTCTTCTTGTTTTGGTGGCAATTATACATAGTACTTTTTGGAATTAGTATGAGTACTCATTTGAATAAGTACACCAATTTTATTAGTACTCAAACCAGGTCTCTGATGTGTGCGTGTACATTAGGGTGATCCAAAATAAAAATGTTTTTTGGGGTCCCCACATTGCTTTTATGGATTTTTTGAGGTACCTATAAAAAAAATTAATATAAAAATATTTTTAAGTAAACAATTGGGTATTACTAATGGAAGCCTCTTGAAAAAAACGTTGTTTTCCGAACGAAAAATATGTATTTTCAAGAATTCTACACCATTTCTACGGAAAATGTTTTTTTATGCGCTTTGAGCGACCTTTATATATTTTTTGATTTTAAAATAAAAAAACAGAGGTATAATTTTTTTGGTATAGCACAATCCTAAGAAGTGAAAGCATCTAAATTAAGACTGTCCTCTTTTCGACAACTCTAATGTGGGTACATACATAAGGATAGTCCTGAAATGTAGGATACAAATTTTTACATCAGAATGGAAATAACCCATGTCGAAACTGGTCGAAGTACCCTTGCCCTTCTATAATGATTGGGTCAAAACCCTTAAATTTTCAAGAACAAATTTTAAATTATTAATAACATTGGCAGCTTTCGATAGCACATAATAAAACATAATAATATTTATGGAAAAAATCTATAAGACTTCAGCCTCTCTCTTCGCTGATTATTGCAAATATAATAGTTCTATTTATATTTCCTGGTATTCAGAAATGACTGTAGTCAATTTCAGGTTTCAATAATTTGCAAATACAATACTTTTACCCAGTAAATTTAGCCGCTCAATTGACGTAATTTGGGATTAATTTATTAATTTGAATAAAATGCTGCCAGCTTGTGAGATTTCTATAGTAAGCATTGAAATATTACCAACATGTGTATATTTACCAGAAAGTACTCAGTACTCTCAAAAATACCCGATCCCTAAAAATATCGATGCCAAAGAAATCGATCCTGCAAAAGTACTTGATACCTCCCAACACTAGTCTTGCATGATTTGCAGGTTTTCGTAGCGCAGGAAATCTGCTCTTTTGGGAGGATCTCCTTTATAAAGGTTTTACGGTTAACATCGCCTTTGCTTTGTAGAGCCTCCTCTTCATTTCATACAGCTGTAGGTTTATTAGTTGTTGGACTGAAAAATACGTCCACAAGTGCAGTTCCGGGATTTATACTCCCATCGCTATCGGGCTATCCCATGAGGTCCCGAGAGTATATCGTTATGTCTACTCCCCTGCGAAAAAGAGTATACGTTGCTGCAGAAGGTTCTCTTCGTTTTTCTTAGGACTTCATTTATAGTCCTTGAGTTTATGTTTGCTATGCTTCCTTCCTGACTAAGTAGAGGAACCTCCTGTATTACTTCAACTGCCTGATTCCACCAACGGCCTGCTAGTTCATCCAGTTCCGCACAATTGTCCGGTGTGCCCGCATTAAAGCTTTTGGGGCAATAGTTTCTCGTACTCTTGCCTATACACGCGCCAATCTGTGTTTATAATATTTATTTACCTCGGCAGTAACGAAATAAAATCATTAAAAATTTACTTAATACAAATTCAGTTATGCTGAAACCTTTTTACAGTACCTTACAAATTGTCATGGTAATATTGCACTAAGTAGATGAGATATAATATCATTGTAAGTAAAACATGTAAGCCAGTCATGTGATTGATGTCAACTATGCCACACAAATGGAAACGCAACTTTTTACTACAGCAAATTATGGCAAAATATTCCAACTGCAAAAAAAAACAAACGAAAGTTCATTTTTTGCTAGAATAAACTTAAATATTTGTCATACACTTCGTTCCACAGGCGCCGCCAAGTCCCGTTTTTCAATAAAAACGCACAGTATTTGCAATGTTTTCTGCGAAGTTACCACCGCCAACTCACAAATTGTTATTGTCAGCCAAAAGTGCAATATATTTACGAATAATATTTGTATTAATCCAAAAATATTCAACGCATCCATCTCTAACAACTTTCCACTCCACAGAAGTCGCATATAAAACAGCGCCTCGATATTGCCAGCCGTTATACAGCCAACCAACAATAAAAGCTGATATTGATGTATTTTTGTGTAGCCCTCACATAAGCGTATCAAACGTAAATACGTGTGTGCAATAGCATCGTTTTCCAAGCTTATCAACCGGCATTGAGCGCGTTGCACTACTTCATTGCCACTGTCCGCCATTATTTGCAGCCGCATATTCGATACCCAAGCGAAACGATATGTATACAATACGGCGATGAAGAAATGCGTCAATACCAGGAAGAGTGCATTTGTAAGCACAGTTGTTAGGCAAATGTACAGAATAAATAACCAACCGGCATCCACGAGCAGCCACATATTCGCGAGCGCCGAAGCATTCTGTAGTAAAATTGCAGCACCTTTCCAAATCAAGTACGAGTCGAAATGGGCGCATTCGTTGACCAAATTGGGATAGCGATAAAGGTAATCAGCATCGATGGCAGCAAATTCATTGAATAGCCTTTGCAGTTCCTGACGGCCAGTCCAATTGATCCACCACGTAATGAGTATCGCACAAAAGCTGGCATACGTTACCACTTGATTGAGAAGCTCATCGAGTGGATCACTCGTTTGGAAAGGATCTTCGGCATTGGAAAAGGGTTGCAAAATAAATACCATTATTGCGGCGAAAAAAATATTTATAAATATATTGTAAATAGTAAGGGATTTCGAAGTTGTGAAACGCTTTTGTTGCTGATTGTAGTAAAACGGCAGCAGGCCGAAGCAGATGGAGAGCACAAATGTAGCTTTAATTAGCACTCGCGAAATGCGCTTTCGCAAACGATATGTGTTCACTCCGTGCATTGTTAATATTCGAAAGCTATAACGCTGACTATATGTAGGTGCTGGCGACTGCTAAAGCCAATGCTACAATGCAGGCTTTGAATTTAATTCATTAATGAGCGAAATATGTATGTATGTATGTATACTATGACCGGTAGCATTGCGCTGAATCAGATAGTAATCTTTCCAAATTAATTTAGTTATTTGTATGTATTCATACACTCCTACTTATGTATGTATTGACATGCCTATCCAGACGTGAATATATGTATGTATGCACATCAGAGAACTGCAATTGTTCGTGTTTTTAAGTCATTGTTTGAATAACACAAGAAATAGTATTAGTGGCTATTAGTCACTGAATCCCTGCAGCGGGGTTGGTGACAATTGTTCCCACGACAGTCGGGTCTACGTAACCGGAACGACCCAGATTTATATCTGGCCAAGGACTGTCACTCCAGCAACACTCCCCAAAAAGTCTTTGGGGAATTTGTATGCTGCTACAACAACAACAACAACAATTGTCGCTTTCGTACTAGTGACACTACTAGTTCCAATATCATATTATGGCCAGGTAGTGAGAAATCGAGCTATTGGTTACACACTGGACCTTCTGAAGGTTATTGTTCGTTTTAATATGATAATGCTCCCTTATTACATAAAGGAATTTGCTATTTGTCATTTAAAAATAAATAAAAAATGTTTAATACGTATCCATGTTCAGAGACTCAATCTGGGAAATATTTTGTGATTTTAGAGATTTACGGGACTTATCGATAAAATAATCAATATTTTTATCGGTTTTGTTATCGATTTTGTTATCGAAATTTTCAGTTTTTTTGTTAGCGATATTTTTTATCGATTTTGTTATCGATATTTTTATCGATTTTGTCATCGATATATTTATCGATTTTGTTATCGATATTTTTATCGATTTTGTTATCGATATTTTTATCGATATTGTTACCAATTTTGCTATCGATATTTTCGGAATCTTAGGATAGAATAATAGATTTTTTATCGATTTTGTTATCGATATTTTTATCGATTTTGTTACCGAAATTTTCAGCTTTTTTGTTAGCGATATTTTTTATCGATTTTGTTATCGATATTTTTATTGATTTTGTTATCGATATATTTATCGATTTTGTTATCGATATTTTTATTGATTTTATTATCGATATTTATCGATTTTGTTATCGGTACTTATCGATATTTATCCATTTCGTTATCGATATTTATCGATTTTGTTATCGATATTTATCGATTTTGTTACCGAGATATATCGATTTTTTGCATTAGAATACCATAAGTGTAATTAGATAGAAAAAAGATAAAATATAATTTTAAGCAAAAGCAGATGTACATATGTAGTATGTATGTATGTACATATATTGATTATGAGACAAAATAGATATGTATGTAACGTAAGTTTCACTTCTTCAGTACGGCCTAGGCGCACTTACTTTTTTATCAATGATTCGGTTCTGCTATTGAGCGGACAATGTGCAACAAAAAGCTCATACACCCTTCTTCTCTCAGGGTCATAGTATATGAGGAAGGACTTTGCATTAATTTTTTAGACCTGCGCCTTCAAATATTTAATTTCATACATAAATGCACAGTCTTCTACCCAAACAGAACCAACAATGCACAATGAAGTCGCAGATATTTTAGCCAGAAAAGAGACTGACCAGGCATTCTTATGTCCAGGAAATATTATTGGTCTTTAATGGAAAAACAAAACCCTTACTACGTTAAGGTCATCATGTCTTTAATCCTTGTTTTTTCCTTGTCTGATCCTTGCTACTTACCTTAATAGAGGCTCCTTATAGTTGTAAGTTGTTTTTTTTTTTTGAGTTATGTCGTTATTTCAGAGTACCATCGATATGTAGAATTACTTATTTTAGAAGTGACCTGAAAACATATTTTTCAAATCCCACTCAACAAACAACTCCGCAATTTGTGCTGGCTGCTGATTCATAAACATAAGTACCTATCTGTATGTACAATACCTTTATGATCTACCAACTAATGTACAGTTCAGCTAATAATGTGCGTAAGCATTTGTGAATGAAAGTAGGTGAAGTAAAAAGCGATGTCCCCAAATCCTTTTGAACACCAAAACACCAAAATAAAAAATAATGATAAAAAAAATACAGTAAAAAATATGTGGCTGTATTATAAATACTAACTATATAAGTGCCAAGTAGAAAGTATGGGATTTTCTGGGAAATCTCTGCAGCAACATTCTCGTGGTTGGTTATAGAACGCAAACGAAAGTAAAGTGGAGACCCAATTAA
This sequence comes from Rhagoletis zephyria, assembly GCF_001687245.7. NCBI lineage: Eukaryota > Metazoa > Arthropoda > Insecta > Diptera > Tephritidae > Rhagoletis > Rhagoletis zephyria. The sequence goes on along the minus strand of NW_016163900.1, from coordinate 4,786 downwards.
TATAAATCTATACAGAAATAGGTTATTACGCAGTAAATTCCCTATCTTGATTTTTTTTTTCGCTACCCACTAAGTTTGTCCGCTTGCACTAAGTGTCAATCCTTTGCTGAGTTTGCGGAATATTTTTTTGCGTTGACAAGCAAATAATGCTTTTCTTTTTCGTTAAGCAACATAGCGGGTACATCAGCAAAGTCAAAGAATTGTGGTTTTAACGGAAAAGGGCTATTTATGGGAAATTTCTCGCATATAAGTACACAAATTCAGAGCTTGCTATGCTTAAAAAGTAACACCAACACACAAAATACATACATAGTTGCAAGTAGCAAAAAAAAGTCAAAAATAAAGCAGGCGGTGAGTGCTCCAGGCATGGTGTTGGAAATATGCGCGTCTGCCCAACTGTGACAATGTTGGTGAAAATGTTACATTTATGAGCAGCTTCCGATTTATGCCCATACACATGTATGTATGTATGTGTGTTGGCGTTGGCACCATCGTCATTTACATATGTATGTATGTACATAGATTCAGTGCCGCCAAAAGTCCAAGTCGTACTTAACGTCATGGCTGCCATCACTGTCACCAACGCCAGCTTACCACTACTGCATAGAGCTGGCAGCTCAAAGATGTTGGCATATGCCAAGTTAACACTGAATGGCAGCAAGGAGTTGTGATGTCAGCGAATTTTGTAAGCTTGTGAAAAGTAGGATATTACAGCCAGGGCGAGGCAAAAGCCAACAGACATACATATTTATATTAGGGTATTTAATAAATTTTGACTTTTGTGAAATTCGCTACGCATACTGTCTAAATTTGTGCCTTTTGTCCTAAATGACATATGTACATATGTATGTATAAAGTTTCATTGCTGTAGTATGTGGATAACCTGTGCCGACTTGAAGTTAAACACCCGTATGCTGAAATCCGAAGATTCGTAGTTACGAATTCGTAGCTCCGTTCCGAAAATTCGAAAATTGGTATGCTGTAATCCGATTGTAACTATCAACGGCGTTGCCAACTAAACTAGTGAAATTCGAAGGCTTGTAAAGGCCATGGGGGGGTCCAATGACACCAACCACCACTCTTGCTTCCATTAAACCCACTCAGCTAACAGCCATCTGCCTTTGGTCCATTAAACGGCAAAGCGTAAACTTAAACTATGCTTTGGCGAGTTCTTCCCAAAGTCTACAAATGAAACCCTAGTCACCTTACCGACATTTGTTGAAACTAAAGAGCAACAAAGACAAAAAAAAAACGTGCGTGTATTTAATATGATCTAGCTCCAGTGTGTGTGTGTGTGACAAACATTCCGATCGATTAAATAAAAATTAAAAAAAAAAATGTGAAATAAAGAGCCCCACAAATTCTTTGGGAAAAATTAGAAGGAGTCGGCGTAGAATCTCAATTTTACGCATGCAAAAAAAACACAAATAATTGGTGATATCGGTTTATTTCAAAGCATATCTCCCATTCAAACCTAAGCCCAAAAACTCCTTAAAAATGCCATAAAAAGCGGTCCGCAATTTTGTCCATATGTTAGAGATGATATTATAACTAAGTATCCAAAATATGAGGGTCATCGGTTTATTTTAACTCATACATATGTACCTCCCATCCAAATTTAACATAAAAAACGCTTTAAGATTGCCATAAATATCATCACTATTATATGTGGCTACTTTTTTTTTTATATAAAGAAAGGGTTCCGATCTTTTGTTTTTTTATAACTAGAAGACGTTAATAGAAAAACATATTTCTCAGTTAAACAAAAATCTCAATAAGTTTGAGTTAAATAAAATTCTCTTGACTTCTGTTATTTTTATTTTGTATAAAATTATCAATTTTGTGAAAATTTATAATGAATTATTCTTATTCAAATATTGCTTTATAAGGCCAAACCATCCAAATATAAGAGTTAAATGTTATAAAAACTAAAGTGTTTCCGTATCAGTTCTGAAGCCAAGCTACTTCAAGTCTGCAAAGGTTATCGTCATCCTGCAAGAATACAGCTTTATATATACCTGCGTTAAACTAATTAGAAACGAAATTCAAAATGATATTGTTGGCAAATTATGTTTACTTTTTTATTTTTAATAATTTCCATTTAAAATATATGTAGCACAGAAACACAATAATAAAAGTTTCAAAGCTTGCAAAAATTGCAAAAAAAATTAATCAAACTTCAAAAAATTTCCAAATATTTAATCAGAATATTTAGAAAATTTTCGGGTATGCAGTTGTGTAGCCCATTCAATTGTAGTCTAAGCAGGTGCAAGTCTCAAGTCGTTAAAAATTACCGTTGATTTTTTAGAATTTTTTTTTTGTGAAGGGTGTTGCGAATTTTCTTCCATATAACACATTAACAAAATTTTTTTAGGTAAAAAATATTTAATAGTTAGTGGGTATGCATTTCGAATTTCTCAGAAAAATAAAACTGACTCCTTATGGTATGGGACACCCTAGTGTGCATATGTATACTAAAAGCGTATATAGTAAGTACCTTTATGGCAAGTAACGCCAATAATTTCTTTGTGCATCGAGATTGTGCATAAATATGTATGTATGTATGTATGTATGTAGTATGCGTGCCAGTCAACAAAATATGCACATATTCGTTGCGTGAATGCATGTGTGCCGCAGGCGAAATGTTTCTTCATATTTTTTTTTAGTCTACTTTTTTACTTTAATGTTTTCGCTATGCACTTCTTTTGGTCCAAACTGCCAGGCATCTGCATAAAAAGTTCATTATAATCGTAAGCGTTCGACGGCAGTAACTGCAGCATATATGTAGCATGCATTTGTACATCCAACCTCAGATACACAACAGATTCCGGCGAAGTCAAGAAGTAAGGCGCCCGTTCGTTCAAGCCAATGCATCGTAGTAAGCCTGCTTGCGCTGCATAAATACATATGTATGCAGTAGCTGTCTTGGTGACAGCTTGAGTAGCGTGGATTAAGGTTCATAAAATATGAAATTAAAAGGCGAAAAATAGTGGCACGGAAACGAAAGCGAAGTTTCTATGATAAAGCCTCACGCACACTCATACTGACATATTTACTCATAAAGGCTGGCTGCATACTTACGCATGCTCAGAGGGATTTTATGAAAAATTCAACTGCATAACTGCGATAAATGTGCGCACGTAAGAAAATACACTTACACATGTGCATACAAGTATGTGTATGTCCTTAGCTTCGCAAATTAATATGCACGTACGTAATAAAATATTTACCGACATACATACACACACAGAGCTGGGTCGTAATGATTCCTTTTCGAATTAAATTACTCCCAATTACAAGGAATTTTAATTCGCAATCAATTCCTTTAGTCCACTGCAAAAGAATTGATTACCTTTTTCAATTCCTTAGAGTGCTTTCAAATGTAATTGTTTTTTTTTTTTTAATTCCATTACAAGGAATTTCATATTGTAATTGAAATAAATTAAGTGCTGTAATCGATTTTTTCCCAATTTACTTCCCTGGAATTGCAAGAGTACTTTAGTCTTTTTCAATTACTCAAAGGAATCGTAAAAGTAATTGAGAAACTGAAAGTTCATGTGGAATGGGGAATTTTTGTAGTGTTCAAAGATTAAAATCGAAACCACACATTGGACATCTTCTATCTATATCTATATATATGTTGTAAAAATAAAAATCTTGTGTTCGTTTGTACGAGGCCTCAAAACTCGAGAACGGCTGAACCGATTCGAATAATTTTTTTTTTAATTGTTCGCCACCTTTTTGGAAAGTTTAAACTCAATTCAATTGATAAAATTAATGATATATTTTGCAATGTGGGTATCAAATTAAAGAAGTTTAAAAAGGATAACTATTGGTGGTATTCTTGAGGAGTGTTGCCACCTATTTGAAAATTCTTACTCAGTTAAATAGATAAAATAAAGGAAATATTGCAATGTGGGTGTCACACTAGAGAGTTTTAAGAAGACTTGCAGTCAAAAAATATATTCGAAGAGGGTTGCCACCTCTTTGCAAATTTAACTCAATTACAAAATAAACAAAATTACAATTGACAAAATAAATGGAATATTAGAGTATGGGTACAAAACGAAAGGTATTTGAGAAATCTTAATTTGCAAATATTCTAAATAGAATTATCCACTATCTTAAAGTAAAATATTGGTCGGTGATTGATGCTTGCTTCGCAGGGCATATTTGAGAAGATTTCCAGGGCGAAATAAAACGTGAACACTCCTTGTGCTGCTAGTTCAGTAAATTCCGGCCACAAATCAGTCGGAAGCGGTCTAAAGTTGAGTCAATCATTTTCTTGATAACGACAAATGTTTTTGACAATAATCGCCAATTTTTCTCTCCTTTCCCCTTTCTCTTTCCACTTTTTATTAATCCAACTTTAATGCCTATCCCCGATGGTTTATAGAAATGTGTAGTGGCTGGAAATTTAAACAAAACAATTCTTCTAATACTAAGTAAGCTCTCGAGGCATTAGCATTTTCATTGACGACATACTTAACTGACTTTATGATTATTTCAGTCTATTTTTTTTTCAAAATTCCTCGTAGAATTTTCCTTTGACATATTCACAAATCCCATAGAACTACTAAACCAAATGCAAAGACGTTTTCTTCTATTTCATTTTAGCAGCAAATTCCATAAAGTTTGCGTGCTTGCACAGTCAAATGGATTACCCACTGAAATCGCTTGTGCTATTTAAGCCTCACAGTGGATTACAATTTTACTAATATTTTCGACAAGTAAACACTGTTTAATATAGCGGCGCTATATTAAAGGGGGATTTCGGTCTGATGGA